>NW_006800278.1:654179-657505 GCF_000485575.1 Poecilia formosa
CTCACAGAAGCAGTAAGCAAGCTGCAGATAACCCCGCTGCCTGAACCCAAAGTCCAGAAGGGAAGGCAACATTCTATTGCAGCTAAGTCATTTAAAGATTTGGAACTTCAAGATTCTCCATGCACATCTGGATCAGAGTCAGAAGCTATTTCCCAGTTGGAAAGTTTAAAGACAAACGTTGGTCAAGCAGATGCAGAAGTGAAGGAGGAAGGTTTACCCCTTCAAGACCCACCCCCAGCTGTAAGACAACGGTTGTCTCCCTCTCATTACTCCTATTTCAAGTCGGCTTCAGTGATGAATGATGACATACAAGATGTAGGTCATGATGTGCAAAGGATGGACGTAAGGGAAGGAGGACCTTCACTCACATATGGTGATGTTCGGCCACGGCAGTACCAATTTCTCACAGAATATTCACAACCATCTCACTATCATGCAGTGCAGTATCCCCATGCTACAAGTAATGTTCTTCATCCTCAGAATCAGCAACCACAAGATTTTGTACCCAGACCAGGAAATCAGGAGAAGATCTACAGGGGACCGAAGCCTACAATCCCCCCTTTTATACATGACGATCCCAGAGAATTCTCCAGACTTAAAATTGCTCTGGACAACCTTCTACCAAGTGATGCCACTAAACGGTTCAAGTATCAAATATTGGTTGACCACCTCAAGTTAGAGGATGCATTACTCATTGCAGATTCCTACAGCAACTCATTCTCTCCCTATAGTGATACCATGGCGGCACTCACAGCACAGTACGGGCAGCCTCATCAGCTCGCTTTAAAAAGAATTGCAGAGTTAATGGATGGAGCTAATGTCAGAGACAGTGATACTGCATCTTTTCGCAGATTTGCTCTAAAAGTGCGAGCTCTTGTTGGAATGCTAGATCAACTGGGACAAAATGGACGAATCGAACTGACTTGTGGTTCTCACGTCACTCGACTCACATCAAAATTACCACATGCTTTAAGGACTAATTTTCGTCGCTATGCTCTTTCTCAGCACATACAAGTACCCACACTGTACGATTTCTCGGACTGGTTGGAATTTGAAGTCCAGGTACAGGAAAGTGAAATAGTAATGTCAGGCTCCAAAGAGAGACCATACAGACAGAGGGAGCGACAAGAGAAGCAAGCACACCCAAAGTCCTCAACTGTTTTACTCAGTACAGGACCTAGGACCACAGCTGCCACCCCTCCACAGACATGTTCTATTTCCACAGAGTCATCCCCAGCCAGTCAGAAATCTAAGTTGTACTGCCCATATTGCAATAACAACCAACATCTTCTGAATCAATGCACAAACTTCAGTAATCTCACTAAAGATCAGAGAGAAGTGTGGATTCAGAGTAACAAAAAATGCTGGAAATGTGGAAGGAATCATCAAGCTGCTCAGTGTAAGCTGAAAGCTAGATGCAGTACATGCAATGGCAGACACTTGGAAGCCCTTCATGATGTAAATGCAAGACCAGCAGAAGAGGAGACTCCTCCACACTCATCTAGTGAGGTTTTGTATGTGGACCGACCAACAGCTTCCAGCCGTGTACTACTCAAGATGAGTAAGGTCATCTTGCGGAATGGCAACCATAATATGAAGACATTTGCCATTTTGGACGACGGTTCTGAGAGAACCATTCTTCTATCTGCTGCAGCACAGCAACTTAAACTCCATGGCAAACATGAGGATTTAGCCTTGAAGACAGTCAGAGAAGACATTCGAGTTGTCCAAGGTGAGTCAGTTTCCTTTACAGTCTCACCAGCTTCAAATCCCAAGAAAAGGTATGAAATAACAGGAGCCTTTACGGCAGAGCATTTAGGCTTAGCGGAACATTCACACCCAGTTGCCACTTTACAAAGTAAATATGCTCACCTGAAGAACCTCCCCCCCACTTCATTCCATCAAGTGAAGCCACTCCTCTTGATAGGTTCAGACTATCCGCATTTAATCACACCAATCGAGCCTGTAAGACTTGGACCCCCTGGTGGTCCTGCCGCTATTAAAACCAGACTGGGATGGACTCTACAGGGTCCTACAAGCTTGTTAAAAGAGCAGCTTCCCACACAGGTTCAGTGCCTTTTCACATCCACACACTCCACAGACTCTGACCTGATGAAGAATGTGCAACAACTCTGGCAATTGGATGTGCTGCCCTTCAGAAATGAAAAGGTGATTATGCGATCACAACAAGATCGTCAGGCAGTTATGCTTCTTGATGAGAAAACTGCAAAGGTGACTGTCAACAATGTTAACAGGTACGCAACCCCGCTTCTTCGCAACATAAATATGCCCACATTGCATGCTGCTAAAGAAGCTGTTTTGCCACTGTTAAGAAGCACAGAAAGGAAATTGCTGAAGGATGTTAACAGAGCAGACATCTACAATAAAGAAATAGCCAAGTTGGAAGATGCAGGCTACATCACCAAGTTAAAGCCAGATGATGTTGCACAAACAAAGGAAGCGTGGTATATACCACACCACATGGTGGAACATAATGGAAAGCACATAATTGTGTTTAACTGCTCATTTGAACACCAAGGACAGAGTCTGAATGACTATCTGTTGCCAGGACCAACCCTCGGTCCTACACTTTTGGGAGTGCTTTTGCGCTTCAGACAACACAGCATTGCCATTTCAAGTGACATTAAAGGAATGTTCCATCAGGTCCGCCTGCTATCTGAGGACAAACCTCTCTTAAGATTTCTATGGCAGGATGTGAAAATAATACAACCTCCTGATGTGTTTGAATGGCAAGTTCTTCCATTCGGCACTGTCTGTAGCCCATGCTGTGCTGTCTATGCATTGGAGAGACACACAAAGGAAAATACAACACCTGACGAAGAAGTAAGGAGGGTTGTGGAGAACAACTTCTACGATGATAACTGCTTGTATAGTCTGAGTTCTGAGGAAAAGGCAAAGGAGTTAGTTGACAGGCTTCAGTCACTACTTCTCTCTGGAGGTTTGAACTCAGACAATGGGCAAGTAGTGTCCCTGAAGTTATAGCTCATCTTCCAGACGAAGCCAGAAGTGGCAGCAATGAGCAATGGTTGGCCCAGAACAATCTAGATCAGCAAGAAATGGCACTTGGCCTGCGCTGGGATTGTGAGAAAGATGAGCTGGGTTACAGATATCGTTCAGTGCCAGAGAAAAGGCCAACAATGCACTACATTTACAAAGTTCTGGCAAAACAGTACGATCCACTTCGTTTCATTACACCTTTTACCACAAGAGCGAAGATTATTGTTCGGCACTTATGGGATAAGCGTAGAGAGTGGGATGACCCTCATTTGCCTGAAGACCTCCTTAAGGCATGGTACAAATGGGAA
>NW_006800278.1:657737-661144 GCF_000485575.1 Poecilia formosa
TCATGCCGCTTCACCCGCCGGTACCCATCAGCTGTTTCTGGAGTCCTACAGGCCAAAAAGGCCCGATAGGACTCCTTCTTCAGCTTGACAGCATCCCTCACTGAAGGTGTCCACCAACGGGTTCGAGGGAACCAACGGGTTCGCGACAGGCACAGACAATCTTGCGGCCGCAGCTCCGATAAGCCGCTTCGGCAATGGAGGCACGGAACATGGTCCACTCAGACTCAATGTTCCCCACGTCCCCTGGAACGTGTTCAAAGTTCTGCCGGAGACGGGAGTTAAAGCTCCGTCTCACATGGGACTCCGCCAGACGTTCCCAGCAGACCCTCACTACACCTTTGGGCCTGCCAGGTCTGTCCGGCTTCCTCCCCCACCACCGGAGCCAATTCACCACCAGGTAGTGGTCAGTGGACAGCTCTGTACCTCTCTTCACCTGAGTGTCCAAGACATACAACCACAGATCCGATGAAACGATGATGAAATCGATCATCGAACTGCAGCCTAGGGTGTCCTGGTGCCGAGTGCACATATGGATACCCTTATGCCTGAACATGGTGTTCGTGATGGACAATCCGTGACCAGCACAGAAGTCCAACACCACTCGAGTTCAGATCGGGGGGCCGTTCCTCCCAACTACACCCCTCCAGGTCTCACTATCATTGCCCACGTGAGCGTTGAAGTCCCCCAGCAGAACAAAGGAGTCCCCAAGAGGGGCACTCTCCAGTACCCCCTCTAAGGACTCCAAGAAGGGTGGGTAATCTGAACTGTTGTTCGGCCCGTAAGCACAGACAACAGTCAGAACCCATCCCCCCACCCGTAGGCGGAGGGAGGCTACCCTCTCATTCACCGGGGTAAACCCCAACGTACAGGCGCCAAGATGGGGGGCAACAAGTATGCCCACTCCTGCCTGGTGCCTCTCACCGTGGGCAACTCCAGAGTGGAGGTACGTCCAGCCCCTCTCAAGGAGACTGGTTCCAGAAACAGAGTCATGCGTCGAGGTGAGGCCGACTATTTCTAGCCGGAACCTGTCAGCCTTGCACACTAGCTCTGGTTCCTTCCCCACCAGAGAGGTAACGTTCCACGTCCCAAGAGCCAGCTTCTGCAGTCAAGGATCAGACCGCCAGAGTCCCCTCCATCGGCTGCCGCCCGTAGCACAATGCACCCGACCCCTTTGGTAAACCTAATATCATAACGGACTGAATGTTATATTTTTAATGTAATCTCTGGTCGGCTTGGGGAGCACAACAGGAGGTTGCCATGGCAACAGGTGTGCTTAAATGACAGAGAGAGATAGAGAGTAAAAATGTTCAAGTGGTTTAGAGTTGATCATGTGTTCAGCTGTTTTACCTTTTGCTGTGGCTCTTTACAACCTCTGAAGTTTCTGAACGTTCAATAAACGACAAACTTGGACTAATTACCTTGTTTGTCTGTTAGTTTACGTCATTTACAACAAACATCAAACATGGTAAATATGTTTCATTAAGTATTTAATAAACAAATGGCTTCTACCGCGATAATTATGTGAAATTAAATTGTCTAATTTAAAAATAATAGTTTTATTGCTTTCTGGTATCTTGCTTTGAGCTCAGAGTCTGAGAGGCTTTTCCTTTATCAAACAATTTTTTTTTTTTGCTTCTTAGTGGAAATATTGATGTTGATGAGATTTTAATAATAACCTTTTTCAACCTTCATAGCTCCACTGTTGAAAATGAGGCTCTAATATTCACAAATGACAGTGAAATAAAATCCAGTCCAACATCTGGTTTGAGGTGATTCCTCTGGATCCTGTTGGAGGAAAAACATCCCAACTTCAGAAGATGAGCTTTAACCTAACAGAGCTCTGAGGTTCCTCCTGTCAGGGTGAGGAGGAGCCATGTTAGGAAGATGAAGCTGCAGGATCTTCAGAACAAACAGGTCATGATGCTGGGCTGCTGATTATCCCTCTGTCTGGACACAGGATCAATAGAACCAGTTTAAAAGATAAAATGAATGGTTATATGCCAGACATGGAAAACTGGGATGACTCCATGATGTTCAGGATTTAGGTCTCATGGCATCTCAACGTGTTGACATGGCAGCCAGTGGGTGGAAGGAGGAAATACAGCTTTATTCTGTAGCAATTCAAGAGCTACCAGCTTTTATCACTTTGCAAAATTTTGTATATATATAATACACACACATTTTGCTGCTGGGGTTCAGCAGCAAAGTTTTTGGTTTTTGAGTGGTTAACAGAGGGAAATGAAGCTATGAAAATGTGAAACACACTAAAAACATGTAATATAATGTTTTTTTTTATTGTTGTGTTTTAATATTTGTATCAGCTGTGGTTGTTTTAAAGTGCTTCATAAATAAAGTTGGTATGGTATGGTAACATATAAAACAATCATGTAAAGAAAATACAAATACAAGAATTTTCTAGTATAAAACATATACAAATAAATACATTTTGGAAGAAGGTGAGATATATACTTGAAAAAATCTGCAGATTACTGAATCCTAATTTTCGCTATTAGCTTTGCATCCATCCATTACATGTTTGGGATCACGAGGGGTGGTGCCTATCTCAAGAGTTCAAAGGGCGAGAGGTCACCAGTCCATTGCAGGGCATCTTTGTATGCTGAGAAGCATAAATGTGGTAAAACAGAATTTACTTCTATTGACATAAGCCTGTCTGTCTACAAAAATTTAAATTTTACCACCAGAAAGAGCAGTATGCATTAGGATATCCAGAAACACTTTGAGAAGATTAAGTGTTCTTTCATTAATGTAATTAAGAAATTCGACTTGTCAGAGGAAACTGCAAAGTTGTGTGATAGAAATTATAACTACTTCCTAACTGTTTGATAATGCTTAAGTATCCCTAACGCTAAATGTTAGTGTTTCTTTTCTATTTTCTTAGTTTTGTTTTTCATTTATCCCATTTCTTCCTATTTTAGCCTTAAATTAGCATATTATGTTATGCTCATGTAACAATTATAAAAGAAGTTTGTTAGAACTGGAATATGATTATATTTTCAAAGCCCCAGTAGGGGGCGCCGGTCTCCTTCCCAAGCTATCCCAGATATTTTCTGCTTCATTAAGCTTCTGCATATTCTTCTACATCACAAACAAAAAACAGTCTTCCTCTTTTTCTCAGCTGTGGCTCCTCCATTTTCCTATTCTCCAGTTTCATCCAGTGTTTTAGCTTATATTATAATTTAGGAAATATTAACCTAACATTTTGACACTTACTTTGATCATATTCTTGTCCCTGAATAAAAAGGGTAAAGAATTCCTCCATGTTTGTCAGAATACCTTGAACTTTCCTAACTATACTAACATCCTTCCTGCCCTGCAGCCCCTCCTCTCTCTCCCCCCTCCTCTCTCCCCCTCCTATCTCTGCCCCCCTCCTCTCTCTCCCCCCTCCT
>NW_006800278.1:661154-667391 GCF_000485575.1 Poecilia formosa
ACAGACATGTTCTATTTCCACAGAGTCATCCCCAGCCAGTCAGAAATCTAAGTTGTACTGCCCATATTGCAATAACAACCAACATTTTCTGAATCACTGCACAAACTTCAGTAATCTCACTAAAGATCAGAGAGAAGTGTGGATTCAGAGTAACAAAAAATGCTGGAAATGTGGAAGGAATCATCAAGCTGCTCAGTGTAAGCTGAAAGCTAGATGCAGTACATGCAGTGGCAGACACTTGGAAGCCCTTCATGATGTAAATCAAGACCAGCAAAAGAGGAGACTCCTCCACACTCATCTAGTGAGGTTTTGTATGTGGACCGACCAACAGCTTCCAGCCGTGTACTACCCAAGATGAGTAAGGTCATCTTGCAGAATGACAACCATAATATGGAGACATTTACCATTTTGGACGAAGGTTCTGAAAGAACCATTCTTCTATCTGCTGCAGCACAGCAACTTAAACTCCATGGCAAACATGAGGATTTAGCCTTGAAGACAGTCAGACAAGACATTCGAGTTGTCCCGGTGGGACATGCCCAGAACACCTCACCAGGGAGGCGTCCAGAAGGCATCCTGACCAGAGGGACACGGTCGAACGCCTTCTCCAAGTCCACAAAACACATGTAGACTGGTTGGGCGAACTCCCAGAACCCTCCAGGACCCTGCTGAGGGTGTAGAGCTGGTCCAGTGTTCCACGACCAGAACCACACTGCTCTTCCTGAATCCGAGGTTCGACTATCCGACGGACCCTCCTCTCCAGGACCCCTGAATAGACCTTACCAGGGAGGCTTAAGAGTGTGACCCCTTGTAATTGGAGCACACTCTCCGGTCCTCCTTTTTGAACAGGGGGGCCACCACCCCGGTCTGCCAATCCAGGGGAGCTGCCCCTGATGTCCATGCGATATTGCAGAGTCACGTGAGCCAACACAACCCTACAACATCCAGAGCCTTAAGGAACTCCGGGCGGATCTCATCCACCCCCGGGGCGCTGCCACCGAGGAGCTTTTTGACCACCTCGGCGACCTCGTCCCCAGAGATTGGAGAGCCCAACCCAGAGTCCACAGGCTCAGCTTCCTCAACAGAAGGCATGTTGGTGGGATTGAGGAGGTCTTCGAAGTATTCTGCCCACCGGCCCACAACGTCCCGAGTCGAGGTCAGCAGCACCACCATCCCCACTATAAACAGTGTTGGTGCTGCACCACTTCCCCCTCCTGAGACGTCGGATGGTGGACCAGAATTGCCTTGAAGTTGTACGGAAGTCTTTCTCCATGGCCTCTCCAAACTCCTCCCACGCCCGAGTTTTTGCCTCAGCGACCACCTGAGCCACATGCCGCTTCACCCGCCGGTACCCATCAGCTGCTTCTGGAGTCCCACAGGCCAAAAAGGCCCGATAGGACTCCTTCTTCAGCTTGACAGCATCCCTCACTGAAGGTGTCCACCAACGGGTTCGAGGGAACCAACGGGTTCGCGACAGGCACAGACAATCTTGCGGCCGCAGCTCCGATAAGCCGCTTCGGCAATGGAGGCACGGAACATGGTCCACTCAGACTCAATGTTCCCCACGTCCCCTGGAACGTGTTCAAAGTTCTGCCGGAGACGGGAGTTAAAGCTCCGTCTCACATGGGACTCCGCCAGACGTTCCCAGCAGACCCTCACTACACCTTTGGGCCTGCCAGGTCTGTCCGGCTTCCTCCCCCACCACCGGAGCCAATTCACCACCAGGTAGTGGTCAGTGGACAGCTCTGTACCTCTCTTCACCTGAGTGTCCAAGACATACAACCACAGATCCGATGAAACGATGATGAAATCGATCATCGAACTGCAGCCTAGGGTGTCCTGGTGCCGAGTGCACATATGGATACCCTTATGCCTGAACATGGTGTTCGTGATGGACAATCCGTGACCAGCACAGAAGTCCAACACCACTCGAGTTCAGATCGGGGGGCCGTTCCTCCCAACTACACCCCTCCAGGTCTCACTATCATTGCCCACGTGAGCGTTGAAGTCCCCCAGCAGAACAAAGGAGTCCCCAAGAGGGGCACTCTCCAGTACCCCCTCTAAGGACTCCAAGAAGGGTGGGTAATCTGAACTGTTGTTCGGCCCGTAAGCACAGACAACAGTCAGAACCCATTCCCCCACCCGTAGGCGGAGGGAGGCTACCCTCTCATTCACCGGGGTAAACCCCAACGTACAGGCGCCAAGATGGGGGGCAACAAGTATGCCCACTCCTGCCTGGTGCCTCTCACCGTGGGCAACTCCAGAGTGGAGGTACGTCCAGCCCCTCTCAAGGAGACTGGTTCCAGAAACAGAGTCATGCGTCGAGGTGAGGCCGACTATTTCTAGCCGGAACCTGTCAGCCTTGCACACTAGCTCTGGTTCCTTCCCCACCAGAGAGGTAACGTTCCACGTCCCAAGAGCCAGCTTCTGCAGTCAAGGATCAGACCGCCAGAGTCCCCTCCATCGGCTGCCGCCCGTAGCACAATGCACCCGACCCCTTTGGTAAACCTAATATCATAACGGACTGAATGTTATATTTTTAATGTAATCTCTGGTCGGCTTGGGGAGCACAACAGGAGGTTGCCATGGCAACAGGTGTGCTTAAATGACAGAGAGAGATAGAGAGTAAAAATGTTCAAGTGGTTTAGAGTTGATCATGTGTTCAGCTGTTTTACCTTTTGCTGTGGCTCTTTACAACCTCTGAAGTTTCTGAACGTTCAATAAACGACAAACTTGGACTAATTACCTTGTTTGTCTGTTAGTTTACGTCATTTACAACAAACATCAAACATGGTAAATATGTTTCATTAAGTATTTAATAAACAAATGGCTTCTACCGCGATAATTATGTGAAATTAAATTGTCTAATTTAAAAATAATAGTTTTATTGCTTTCTGGTATCTTGCTTTGAGCTCAGAGTCTGAGAGGCTTTTCCTTTATCAAACAATTTTTTTTTTTTGCTTCTTAGTGGAAATATTGATGTTGATGAGATTTTAATAATAACCTTTTTCAACCTTCATAGCTCCACTGTTGAAAATGAGGCTCTAATATTCACAAATGACAGTGAAATAAAATCCAGTCCAACATCTGGTTTGAGGTGATTCCTCTGGATCCTGTTGGAGGAAAAACATCCCAACTTCAGAAGATGAGCTTTAACCTAACAGAGCTCTGAGGTTCCTCCTGTCAGGGTGAGGAGGAGCCATGTTAGGAAGATGAAGCTGCAGGATCTTCAGAACAAACAGGTCATGATGCTGGGCTAATTGAATCTCTTCAGTCTCTCCAGCTGCTCTGACTGTGAGTCCCAGCAGATCTCAGTTCTTTAAAGGAGAATCAGTGACTCTGATCTGTGAGGATGAAAACAGCTCTGATGGAGGAACTGTGAGGAGAAACACAACCAGAGGAGCCAGGAAGCGATGTGGAGATGGATGGGGGAGCTCAGCTGGTTCTACCTGCAGCATCACCTTGTTCCCATCAGACTCTGGCCTGTACTGGTGTGAGTCCATGTCTGGATCCTCCAACAGCAGCAGCAACATCCAGCTCTCTGTCTCTGGTAAGATCAGACTGTGGAGCAGAGGTCGCGCTAGACTTTTTTGCTCTCCGTCATTTTGACGCACAGAATTTAAAAAAAATTTATCATGTTCTATTTTTACCCGTCAATTATCATATTCACATCAGCTATTTAGAGCATTTTTATGTGGTTTAGTTAATATTCACCTAGCTGAACCATGAATCCAGATCCCATCACACATAAACGCGTCTAACTTTTTCTCCTTTACAAAAAACACTGAATATGGCCCCAATAACTTATGATAAATTATATTAAACGACTCTACTTAAATTACCAGCACGCACAGTTCCACAAATTCCTCCTGGTTTGCATCTACAGAGAAATCTGCGCTAGTTCATTAGTTGGATCTGTCTGATCCAAACCGATCAATTGAAATTTTTTTGTCTGTGCACAGTCCGGATGTGCTCTTTTACAAGGATTTTTATGTGTGTTTTCACTTCCCCGAAACGGACACCCAGCCAGCATACCTAGGTGGGCCCCATATGGGGAAAAGGAGGGCAGACAATATGGGTCCCATATGGGTTTGTCTGCGGTTTCCATGGTGGCCCCACATGGGTTTGCCCATGTAGGGGCACCGCCTATATGGGCCCAACATTGCGGTGGGCCCACATGTGTATGTGCACCTTTATTTATTTCCTCAAGATAAACTGCTGGCTCCTCTGTTTAGACCAGGGCTGGGTAAACTTTTTGACTTGTGGGCCAGAATAGGTTCTAAAATTTGACAGAGGAGCCAGGACCATTTGGACATGCAATGTAATTTCTCAAACCTGGGGTTAAAATGTACACAAAACAGACACAAATAAAGGTGCAAATTTAATGAAATCAACATTTAGTGGAAAAAGATCAATGGAATCACTTTCAACATTCAAAACACATGATTGCCCTGCAAGAAAAGGGTCTATGAATTGAGAGTGATGTGCAGCATGTTAATTAAGCTACTGCACTGCTGCTATATATAAATGCGCAAGTGCTATTTTTTTATAACACGGTAGAGAAACACACATTTCAGTGGGAACAGTGTTCTCCTTTTTTTCCCAGCTGTAACGCTCTTATTAAATGCGCAGGTCTGACTGCAAGGTTTAGTGTTGACCACTTTGTAAAATCAGAAGTAGGTACGGCATGGAGTCATGATTGGGTGGATAATTGATGCAACTGATGCAAANGTGAGGAGGAGCCATGTTAGGAAGATGAAGCTGCAGGATCTTCAGAACAAACAGGTCATGATGCTGGGCTGCTGATTATCCCTCTGTCTGGACACAGGATCAATAGAACCAGTTTAAAAGATAAAATGAATGGTTATATGCCAGACATGGAAAACTGGGATGACTCCATGATGTTCAGGATTTAGGTCTCATGGCATCTCAACGTGTTGACATGGCAGCCAGTGGGTGGAAGGAGGAAATACAGCTTTATTCTGTAGCAATTCAAGAGCTACCAGCTTTTATCACTTTGCAAAATTTTGTATATATATAATACACACACATTTTGCTGCTGGGGTTCAGCAGCAAAGTTTTTGGTTTTTGAGTGGTTAACAGAGGGAAATGAAGCTATGAAAATGTGAAACACACTAAAAACATGTAATATAATGTTTTTTTTTATTGTTGTGTTTTAATATTTGTATCAGCTGTGGTTGTTTTAAAGTGCTTCATAAATAAAGTTGGTATGGTATGGTAACATATAAAACAATCATGTAAAGAAAATACAAATACAAGAATTTTCTAGTATAAAACATATACAAATAAATACATTTTGGAAGAAGGTGAGATATATACTTGAAAAAATCTGCAGATTACTGAATCCTAATTTTCGCTATTAGCTTTGCATCCATCCATTACATGTTTGGGATCACGAGGGGTGGTGCCTATCTCAAGAGTTCAAAGGGCGAGAGGTCACCAGTCCATTGCAGGGCATCTTTGTATGCTGAGAAGCATAAATGTGGTAAAACAGAATTTACTTCTATTGACATAAGCCTGTCTGTCTACAAAAATTTAAATTTTACCACCAGAAAGAGCAGTATGCATTAGGATATCCAGAAACACTTTGAGAAGATTAAGTGTTCTTTCATTAATGTAATTAAGAAATTCGACTTGTCAGAGGAAACTGCAAAGTTGTGTGATAGAAATTATAACTACTTCCTAACTGTTTGATAATGCTTAAGTATCCCTAACGCTAAATGTTAGTGTTTCTTTTCTATTTTCTTAGTTTTGTTTTTCATTTATCCCATTTCTTCCTATTTTAGCCTTAAATTAGCATATTATGTTATGCTCATGTAACAATTATAAAAGAAGTTTGTTAGAACTGGAATATGATTATATTTTCAAAGCCCCAGTAGGGGGCGCCGGTCTCCTTCCCAAGCTATCCCAGATATTTTCTGCTTCATTAAGCTTCTGCATATTCTTCTACATCACAAACAAAAAACAGTCTTCCTCTTTTTCTCAGCTGTGGCTCCTCCATTTTCCTATTCTCCAGTTTCATCCAGTGTTTTAGCTTATATTATAATTTAGGAAATATTAACCTAACATTTTGACACTTACTTTGATCATATTCTTGTCCCTGAATAAAAAGGGTAAAGAATTCCTCCATGTTTGTCAGAATACCTTGAACTTTCCTAACTATACTAACATCCTTCCTGCCCTGCAGCCCCTCCTCTCTCTCCCCCCTCCTCTCTC
>NW_006800278.1:668308-669098 GCF_000485575.1 Poecilia formosa
GGGAAAAAAAACAAATACATACTGCTATGTATTGACAACCACTTCATATTTTATAAAAATGAGAAGAAAAAAAAATCCTTTTAAAAAGAAAAGTGCACTTCATAATTCAAGTTCAAAATTTCTCAAAGTAATTAGTCGCTACAAACAGCTAATAATAAATCAAATCAATCAACTTTAAGAATGTGATTGATCAAAGTAGCTACAAACAAAATCATATTAGGTACCAGACTTCATT
The DNA here is from genome assembly GCF_000485575.1 of Poecilia formosa. Lineage (NCBI taxonomy): Eukaryota > Metazoa > Chordata > Actinopteri > Cyprinodontiformes > Poeciliidae > Poecilia > Poecilia formosa. The sequence continues at coordinate 668,544 of NW_006800278.1, forward strand.
GATGCACCAGCATGGAATACAGCAATAACCAAAGAAATCATGAAAAATAATCAAATCTAAAGTTGAAAGGGAAGCCTTTAAATATTAAAGGTGTGGCCTTTAATTCGGCTTTAACAGTGTGACTTTTTATTAAGTAAGTAATTAGCAGTGGTGGGAAGTAACGAAGTACAAGTACTTCGTTACTGTACTTAAGTACAATTTTCGTGTATCTGTACTTTACTTAAGTAGATTTAATAATGGGTACTTTCTACTTTTACTCCACTACATTTTACAGTAAGTATCTGTACTTTCTACTTCACTACATTTCTACAAAAGTGTCGCGTTACTCGTTACATCCAAGTCGCACTGCTCTCTTTTTGTCCGTTAAAATATGAAGTGCAGGGTCTTAATTAAGGTGGCGCCGTAAAATCCAAGCAATAACGTGACTCAGTGTCTGTTGTCACCCATCGCCTCCACCTTTACTCGCACGCGGAGCTCCAGACATGCGCAGTGGTTTCCTCTGAGCGGGAGAAGATGTTTTAAACCAGGGGTCCCCAAACTACGGCCCGCGGGCCG
>NW_006800278.1:686501-691748 GCF_000485575.1 Poecilia formosa
GATGCTTTTTATGGGTCAAATAGACTCAAAAAATTTTAACAGCAGCTGTGCAGGGGTGGGGGGAACACATTTTTTGTCAGGGGGCCTAAGATTCCTGGCAGCGCCCCTGGCTTGCAGCATGGTAATGGTTAGCCTGTAGCATGCTAATGGTTAGTCAGTAGTATGTTAATGGCTAGCTTGCAGCGTGCTAACGTTGATCTTGTGGCATACAGTTAGCTTGAGGCGTGTTAATGGTTAGCCAATAGCATGCTAAACGTTAGCCTGTAGTGTGCTAAAGGTTAGTCAGTAGCATGCTAATAGTTAGCATGACCTCAGCTTTCCCCTGCCTCACACTGATCCCTAGCAGCAGGAGCAAAAAGCAGGTTTATGCCAATGAAACCCTTCCTAACAGTCAAAGTGTAGCAGGATGGCTTGACCTTTGACCTGTGATCTTCACACAGTCCACTAGTGATGCTGGGAGCGACTCACCTTGCTGGCTCCAGGGAGCAGGTGAAGCTTGACGTAGGGATCAGCTAAACCGTTGAAGTCCATGGGCTTCAGACCCTGAAACAACAACATCAGCCGAGTCAGTTCCCAGAGACGGATCCACTCCACCCAGAGCCCCCGGGCCCGACGGAGCCCCCGGGCCGACGGAGCAGCGTCTCCTCACCTCATCAGAGCTTCATGAGGAATTGGCGCTACATGTCTTTCAACAAACAGCTCTAACATTTCCAGCAGGCAGAGCAGCAACCAGACTGACACTTCAAACCAGTCCTGCATTTGTTATGGGATCCACTGGGAGGAGAGACCTACTGGGAATACTGGTCCATCGTTATTTGACTAAAATGGTATTCAGGACTGATCTTGGTTGTTTTAATTTTCAGTTTATTTGCTTTATTCACAGAACTTCATGTTTAAAGTATTATAAAAGACATAATAAATGTATTACTAAGTTACGGAAGCGCATTGCTATCACGCAGGAAAAATTTTTTTTTGAGCGCTATCACATTATAACGTGATACGTATGTCGTTAAAACGTGATACGTATCACGTTTTAACGAGATACGTATCACGTTTTAACGTGATAGCGCTCGAAATTTTTTTTTTCCTGCGTGATAGCAATGCGCTCCCGTACTAAGTCAACATTTTCACCAACCTGAAGATTAATTTGACCCTTTATTTTTTTATTCAGACTCCTTTTTAAATCTGCCTGTGTGCTTATGTCTGTATTGTTTTACATACTCATTTTAAATTAACTCTTAATCAGTTACATCAGCGTGCAGGCCTGGATGTTGAGCTATCGATCCTTTGCTAATGGATCGTTAACCGTTAGCTTGCAGCGTGCTAACCGTTAGCTTGCAGCGTGCTAACCGTTAGCTTGCCGTTTGCTACGGTTTAGCTCAAAGATTACTCAATAAAAATGTCAGATTTAATGCTTTCTTCGCATTCTTGGAGATGCCTGTCTCTGTTTTAATTCTAGTAATGAAATAAAACGTTTTAAAATAATTTTAGCATTATGTTGTGTACATCTGCTCTGGAATAAATCACCAGTAAACCATGGAAACCGTTTCTCTTCCAGCGTTTCCACCAGTAAACCATCACGTCGCTTCCAGCAGCCGACCCATTTGTCTGCTGACATTAGAGGAGGAACCTCCGCAGCAGCCGGCGCAACGCCGCTCCTCCTGCCGGGAATCAGCGACATTTAACGAGCCGAAGAGCGAAAACCCGGCTAACAACACCTGAAGGAGCCGAGGGACGGGGAGACAGCGGGTTTAATGGTCCTGAGTTAACTGGGAGTGAGACTTTCAGCAGACACGGAGCCGGGTTCCTTCAGCTAGTTAAATGGTATCAGAACTGATTCCAGCCTGACCCTCTTTTAAACTGGGTCGGAACTTCAGTTCTGGTAGGTCCGGTTTGGGACCTAGAAGAGGTCCGTGTCCACCACAGGGGACAGGAAGCTGCTCTTCACACCCGCCCAGGCGCTGCTGCTTCCCGTCTCACCTGCTGACCTCTCACAGCTGTGAGGTCACCGAGGCCTGGAGGCATCAAGCTGGCCCGGTTCTGGTCAGATTGTGACTTTAATGGACCGCTTTGTGTCTGAACGGCACTGGATGGAAGCCTGAGTGAAGACAGAGCCGGTTCCTGCTCCCAGTGCTCCCAGTATAGCGAGAAACGACCAGTCAGAGGTTGGAGGTGGACCTTAACGCTGTCAATCACCCTGCTCATGAAAGCTTGAAGAGCTGGATGGAGCCTGTCTGGAGGCTCAGGAAGGGTCAGAGGTCACACCTGGTTGGTTCCTCTGATGGAAGGAAGTTCAGGAACCTGGAGATCAGAGAACTTCAGAGAACTGCTTTCTCCTGAACATTTACTGTTCATGAAGGCATCACTCTGCTGGGGCTCAACTCCTTTCAGCCGATAATCTGTAGAAATTCCTCTTTCAGGTTCTATCTTCATGGTTTTGTTCAATTTGTGACATTTTTATGAGATATTTTTAATTTTGTAGTATTTGGTCTAAAACCGTCTCACTCAGACACGCCCCCTGGTGGTGAGTCAGGAGGTGGAGCAGCTAGCATTGATTGGCAGCGTCTCTCAGCTTTGTGGCTCTGGTCTGACTGCAGGCGGTTCGCTGCAGAGCTGAGGACGAGTCGGTTCGGTTGGTGAGATGTGAACGCTAGTCGACCTCTGACCTCTGGTTCTCCAAACCTCGTCTGGGTTCGGTTGAAGTGAACTCTGGTTGGTTTGAATGTGAACACCAAGCGGACCAGAGACCGCTCCAAAAGCAGGAAGTGGACTACAGGGCAGGGCATTCTGGGTAAATACAACCAAAGCTAACGTGCTAGCCTAGCGCTAGCAGCAGAAATGGCTCCTGGTCTTTAGCCTAAAGAGAAATCCTCCAGCCGCTAAAATCTGACGCCTCCATCTTGTTTCCATCTGGTGAAGAAGGAAGTTGCTCTCTGTGTCTTCAGAGGTTTTCGTGTCGTTTCCTTCAGTGGTTCTTGGTGCAGCGCCCCCACAGGCCAGGAGGGGAACAGGTTGGTTTGACTCAGAGCCACAGCAGCTGGAGGTGGAGTTTTGCTCCAGTAGCTGTGGAGTCCTGGCGTCCGTTACGAACCTGTGCCAACAGGAGCGATGCGTCTGACGCAGCAGTTCCTCACCTTGGCCCGCAGCACGGTGCAGTGCAGCTCGCTGCAGCTCGCATCGTAGCGCAGCTCGAACTCCAGCGTTCCCAGAGCGGCTGAGGAGACAGAGAGGAAGAGGAGGATGAGGAAGATAACCTCCAGAAGACATGAACAAAATGGATTTTTTAGTGATTATTCTCCATAGAAGCAATGAAATGAGCTGCACAACAGAGATTTTTGAGAATTTACATTTCAGTTCTGTTTGGTTTTGTGTGCCTGAAGATTTTTAGTTTAAAATAAATCGAGCAGCTGTATAATGTTTGATGTTTAACCTTTTAAAAATAAATCTTCAATTCAAAAATACATTTCTGATATCTTCTAGTTCCACTTACTAGCAACAGGGAACACAGAGACTGATTTGTTTCATATAATATGTATTACTATGTTATTGATGTAAATGTTTCTGACTAGATAAAAACTAAAGGATCCTTCTGGAACCATCCAGTGATTATTGATGGTGAATAAACATGAACGTTTGGCGACATATCTAGTGAGCATGATTGTTTGATGTGTGATCAAAGCTTCAGATCAGCTGCTCCTCTGCTCTCATCGACTCGTTAAAAACAATCAGCCTGAACGGCGGCTCAGTCAAAGGCTCAGTCAGGTTAGAAACGTCTCGTTAATCCCAGAGACGAGTCAGAATCATCCTTCCTGTTCCTGATGAAGCTCCATCTGATCCGCTGAGATCCAGAGACCTGCAGGTCGGACTGCATCCAGGTTTCTGGTTTATTTAGCTAACGACTTTAACGCATTAAACCACAAGTGAGAGTAAAAACTTTTTTGATGGAAATGCGTCTAATGATGTGACAGCAATGCTGTGAATTTTAAGAGAATTTTAAAAACGTATATTAGATGCGTTTCCATCTGGAGTGAACCAGGCTAGCAGAAGTTGATCTGATGTTGATGGCTGTAATAAACAGGAAGTGGAAGTTGCTAGCTAACATGTAGCTCATAAAAACAGAGACATTGAAATTTTTTGAGCTTCGTGCCTCTGGTAAGGCACTGAGCCACCAGTGATGGAAACTTGTTCAGCTAACGTTTCCATCTTTAGCGCATTAACTCTTTTCTGGAAAAGACAAAAACCAACTAAAGCGACCGTAAAGCTTTGAATTTTTCCTGTAATATTGATGAAACGCAGCATGAGGTGGTCATAATGATGTGCAGATTGGGTTGGATCATATCCACCAAAGTGGGCAGAGCCAAGAGGGGCGTGGTCAGGATGAGGGGACATCATATTACGGTAATTACAGTAACGTAAGGTCACAGAAACATCAATTCGCCGCCACCTGGCTCATCCTGATGTTTTCACACAATCGGCCATCTTGGTGTTGGCAGGACGGCTGCTGGTCTAATGAGTGAAGACTGATGAGACGTTCCTGAACGCACCATGCAGGAGCCACATGGAGACGTGTGAACACTGACTGCTACAGCGTTTCATGCATTCACAGACCACCAGGCGGCGGCTCACTGCTGTCGTCGCTGTCCTCGCTGTTGATGTCCACCGACGTTTCCACACTGCTGTTCTGGGACGACGACCCGCCCCACCCCCACTGGGCCCGCAGCGGCGACAGCAGGTTGGCCCCGCCCTCCAGCGCCGCCGCAGCGGGGGGGCTGAGGGCCACCGGGGAGGAGGAGGGGTTAGGGGAGGCAGGAGTGTGGGAGGTGGGGGAGAGGCGGGGGAAGTAGGCAGAGATCTGCCGGATGGGTCTGATGGGACCAGGACAGACGTCTATGGCCATGTGTTCCTGGATGGAGATGCTGAGCTTCTTTCCTCTCTGCACCGTCATAGAGTCTGGAGACACAGAGGACAGACGGACAGGGGACGGAGAGACAGCTAAGCTTTACAATCTACCATTAGCAAACTAATGTTCAGTCTTATTGGGTCCATTTCTAAGGTTTTGGACTCCAGTGGAACCACGACTCTCACCTCGACCAGAACCTTCCAGTACCAGGTTCAACAACATAGACCGAACAACACCTCTGCTGGCCTCATGCCTAAAGGTCAACAATCAGAGACAATAGCCTCAATGGGAAAGATCCAAGACCAGAACCACTGCTGACCCAAAAGAACACAAAACCTGTCTTACCC
>NW_006800278.1:692710-724234 GCF_000485575.1 Poecilia formosa
TTCAGGAGCCCCAACAAACTGACCAAACGTATAAAAAACATGAAAACAAAATTTCTTCTGTTCAATAAATCAATAAATTCATCAATGCATGCATTGGATTTTTTCCTTCAACACAGAGAAATTTTTATTGTTGACAAACTATAAATAATGACATAATTCAGAGTTTTCTGATTGAAAGTTTCTGTTTATGATTCATTTATAGATTTTCCTCACATCTCCACATATTTCAGCATCTTTCTGTTCAGTGAGCCTGAGAGGAAACGACACACAAACATCTGCTGAGGAAATTTAAAGCTTCGCTCTGAAACTGAGTTTTGCAGAAAATGGCTGCAGGTTTGATGTTTCTGGAGCAGCGGAGGCGATCTGCCCACAGATCCTCCGTCTAATTCAACACGCTGCTGGAAAAAAGAGGATTTACTGCAAACTTCCTGCCTGCGTCTCTTTGGGATTCAAATCCTCCTCCCACATTATCATTCAGTCCAAAAAGCCGCTGCACATCAAGACGGCCTGCTGGAAGCTGATCCACCGGAGGAGGATCAGAAAAACGATCCCGATCCCTCAAATTTATGGAAACATGAGCAGAAAATACAGTTTATTAATATTTAACATGAAGGGAAAGCTTCAAAAAACAAATCCAGTTAAGACTCCAGGAAGTCTTTAACATCTCCTCATTCCGTCCCTACAACCAGGAAGTCCAGATGTTCCTGAACACACCACAGTCTTCCTCACTTCCAGCCTTCATGCTGTAAATCTGCTGAGGATCCAGAAGTTTCTCCTGTAGAGTTTCAGGAACGGATGCGAAGCGCCGCACCAGATCTGAACTTCATAAGCTGCAGGAACTAAATAAATACATGAGAGTCTGATGCCACAAAATATTCACATTTTAACAAAGAAAGGTCAAATGTCAGACATGAACGTCGTCCAATCAGATGGCATAAACATCTGATTCTATGCTTTGCTGCGCTCTGGACCCTCAGTTAAGTAGAAACCATTACCTCCTGGAGGCGTGGCCTGCGTTTAAATTTACATGTTTTCATTTTACTCAGTCGCTAGCGTTATGTATGAAACGCACCAGCTCAACATTAGGAAGCTAAGGGGAGATTACCTGCTGATCTAAACAAGGCGGCTCTGACGTTAATATTAATATTTGTGGGCGTGGCCAATGCGGCCTGAATAACATCCCTCACCTCCTGCTGACTACGATCCCAAAGCAGCAGAAAAAATAACATCATTGTTCACAACTTCTCCTTCTGCTCGCTGGTTGGCCTGGCAGAAAATCTACCAGAGACAATCAGAGTGAATGGCAGAAAGCCCAAATTGTCTGTGAAGGGAAATGAGAATCTAGTGGAACAGAGCAGGAAAGCGATAGCCAGGCCAGAGCTGGACGCTAACTATGAAAAAGTGTTGCCATGATAATCCAGACTGAGTCTCTGATAAACTGTCAACAACAGTGGAGCCGTTAGCCTAGCGCTGCTTTAGCCATGCTGGTTGTTCTTCCTAAACGTGTCGTAATATCTGCTCTATCGCCCCCTATCTGCACGGAGGAAGGCGTTTCTCGGTGCATGTTGCTGGTAAATCAGAGGCTTCAATGATTAAATTGTGGGAAGGACTCAGCTGTTGCCCTTCTGGGCCTGTAGGTGGCGCTTTGCAGCTTCCAGGCAGATTTTGTGTTTTAGTTCTAGTTCCTGCAGAGTGACAACCAGAACTAGAACAGAGACGTTTTAAAGGAAACTTTGAGCCTCTTCCTGATGCTGGAGCCTTTTTCATTTTCTGGATGAAGGAAATATTACAGCAGCCACCATATTCAACACATTTTACAGTTCAAACTAAATATTACAGCAGATATCCAACACACTGAAGGAGAGACTTCTCCTCACATTCAGCTCTGCTGGTTTCCTGCTCAGAACCTCCACTTAACAAATTCAGGAATTTTCCTGGAATCCTGTTTTCATTGAATGCATCAGCTCAGTTTTATGTAAACTGATCGGCGTTTTCCCTTTGAAGCAGATGAAGTTATATAAACCCAGCAGCTCTTTTGTTCCCATGCAGCGCTGACACAAATCTACTGTAAATTTAATGTATCTCAGCAGAGGCTTCTGCAGTGAAACAGTGAGAAAAGTCCTGCAGGTCTCCCTGCATGTGTCACTTTCTAAAGCTGAACAGAAAAAAACAACAATGTTCAGAGAAGTTAAATCCCAAGCTGCAGAGCGGAGAGGAGCTGCTTACCTTTGATTGTGGGAGTGGAGGAGATTCCTGCACAAACAAGACGGAGGGTCTGCACTAACAGGTGGAGAGACGAGCAGCGAGCAGGAGAAAGAGGAGGAGGAAGAGGAGGACTCCCTGTGACTGATCCACTCCTCCTGTTTGCGCCTCGCTGCTCCAGATTCTGATATTTCTAATACTTCGTCGCTCAGCTTCACATTCATCTGCAATGTTAACAGTGATGAAGCTCTTCCTTTAATCACACATGTATTAGATCCCCCCCTCCCCCCGGCCCCATCCTCTTCCTCCTCAGGCTGTGTGTGTGTGTGTGTGTGTGTGTGTGGGGGGGGGGCAGAGTAAAATAATGTGCCAACAGCAGCATCTGTCTTTCTGCTCCTCTGTATAATTTGAGCTTAATGATGCCTAATGATACATGTGTGATCCAACACACCATCACACTGGAAGGGTGAGGAAGACGTGGCCTCCTCCTCCTCCTCTTCCTCAGAGGGGTCCCTGGGGTGAAGGATCTTCCTCCTCCTCTCCATCCGCCCACTCAGCAGCAGCTCAGCCAGCCGGGCGGACCGCAGGAAGCCGGACTTTCTCTGCGCACCTGATCAGGAGCCTCATGTGAAACCAGATGGAAGAGTTTCCTGTTGCTTTGCTCGCTGATTTTCCAACTGACTCCTCACCATCTGCTTCTGTTTATTTAGGGGTGTCAGAGTAGAGGCAGCGATGTGAAAAGGCGTGTTCTCTCCTGGTAGTTTATCTAACTTTTCCTTTAGCTCTTTAGCATTTTGCAAACTTTAAAAACGTTCGACTAATTTAGCTTCCTCTAAGTTAATTTTTCCAAATAAATTCTACTTAAACTTTCAGTTTTAATAACGTTCTAAATCTGTGTTGAAATTTTGGTGAGAAAAAGTTAAGATTTATAACAATTTGATTCTTCTTCTTCTTCCTCTTCTTCTTCTTCTTCTTCTTCTTCTTCTTCTTCTTCTTCTTTTCTTCTTCTTTTCTTCCTTATTAGCGTTTGGCCAGAAACGTTAGTATACATTACCGCCACCTGCTGGAGGCATGGGTTTAGATGGTAAAACATGTTTTGTTCTGTTGAGAGAAGGGAATTAGTATGTAGATTACAAGACAGTAAATTGCAGTTAAATATACAAATATTTTGGACAAAATTTCTACATCTGAATATTTTTGTTCTTTATTGAAATACCTTAGGAAAACGAAATTGAGAGAAAGGATATCATTTTTTTTGGGTGGCATTCCGGTCCACACTCCACTCCAGTAGATGGCAGTAATGCACATAATTTTTTATGGCGATTCCTTGCAGAACACCATAAAAAAGAAGAAGGGATAGGGTTTATATTTTTTCCTCTTAGTTTGGAGTCAGTATAAGCAGCAGTTGTGTTCTCTATGAGGGACCTATGGAAGAAGATTAGGGCCACTGGAAAAAACAAAAACTGATTAAAGTCAGAACGTTTTTTTTCTGTGGCCCTACAAACTCTTACATATGCTAGTAGGCTACATGCAAGAGAGTTTGATGGTATATGTCAGAGAGTGTGTAAGTTTGGGCCCTGTCTCATAGAAAAAGTAAACCAATAAACAAACCAACGAATGGGCTAAACATTAAACACTTACATGAATAAACAACCAGGGTTTGAAACAAAAACATGCAAAAACTCACACTATGAATAGTTTTGAGAAGATCCTCATATTCTCACCTGGTGGGTATCAACATGCTTGGCATAATATTATAATTTAGCTTCTGCTAAATATAATTGTACAACAGTGGTTTAACATTCTCTTCTGGTAATTACTGTGTTGGTATAGTACTTTAGCATTAGCTTCTGCTAAAAGCTGTGTCGGGGTAGCGCTTTAGCATCAGGGCTACACCGCTTCAGGGTTAGCGCAGCTAGCTTTATAGCTAGCACCCTCCTCCGCTGTTAGCTTGTGAAGGCTTCAGCTTCATGGTTCTTCGCTACTTTGTGAGAAAATGATGTGAACAAATGATGTGAAAAAGCTTATTTGGTTCCTCACAGTCTAAAAGTCCAGCTTCAGGTCCAACAGAACCAGAACCTCGGGAGAACCTTCTGGGTTTAACCAGCTCTCCATCCTCAGAGACACGCCCACTCTGGTTCTGGAGGTTCTGATGCCTCCGGGTCACTCTGAAGGTGAAGTCCCAGGAAATGGAGGGAATCACCATGGCAACGAGAAGAGCACTCCATCATGGCTGCTTCTGAGTTCGTGTTGTGTTTTGGAGCTCAGAGGCCACCGTCCTTCTGCTCCCCCTCCCTGTAGCAGTCTGTGCACCTGTGGCAGCGACCGGCCCTCTGACTGAAGCACACAGAGCTCACTGCTGCTGCCCCCTGTTGGCGGCCACGGAGCACTGCAGGTGCTTCCCTCAGCAAAAACACAAAATGCTTCAACTAAGCTGGACAGACAACAACCTGGTAGTGGAGGCATCATGCTGAGGGATGATTAATGAAGGTTCCAACATGGAGGCACTTTACTTTAGTTTATTTCCTCAGCAGGTCAAGTTGTTCTGGTTCAGCCTTTTTGTGATTGGTTGGTTATTTTAAAGCTGATTTTTCTCTGGGCTCTGATTGGCCGGCTGCAGTGGCCTGATGGAAACGACCTGTTGACTTTAACCTCCGACCTGCTGCAGGCCAGATAAGCAGGTTAATGTTTGAGCCTCTGCAGGAAAACAAACGTCTCCTCAGGAACCAAACCTTCCTGCTGCCTCCCGACTCCCCTCTCCTCCTCCCGACTCCCCTCTCCTCCTCCCGACTCCCCTCTCCTCCTCCTGACTCCCCTCTCCTCCTCCTAAACTACCTCTGGTGCTGCTGCAGAAACTAAATCTCATCAACAGCAGCTTCTTCAGGTGATGCTCCTCAAGCAACAGCTGTGAAGGTGGTCAGGGTCAGGAGGTCAGGAGGTCAGGAGGTCAGGGCTGTGAGAATCCTGCAGCTGCTGCTGGTTAGACACCAGTTTAAAGAAACAGCTGGTCAAAAACATTAAAAATGTCTCCATAAAGTTCTGAATCCAATAGATGTATTGAAAAAGATTTATTTATTTATTTGTTACTGTTTGGTTCTGTGGATAATAAAAATAAATGTATAAATGACTAAAGAAGACAAAAGTGGAGTAAAAATAATTTATAAAGATAAATATTTCTATTTCTAAGTGCAGCAAAAACTAAATTACAATTTTGGTAGAAATTTGGTGAAAAACAAAAATTAAAAACTTGATTTTAAACTGAATTTATGACTGAAATAAAACAAACTGAAATGATGGAGTTTTGTTTCCTCAGCTGCTTGTTTCTTTATAAGAGGCCAAAGTCAGTCAGGAGACGCTTTGGGTTCATTTTCACTTCAGGAGCGAAATTCACTTTTTCTTTATATGTTTGTGTGCAGATGAAGTTTCTGATGCAACAGCTGTTTGTTTGGGCTGAGAGGAGGAGGAGGAGGAGGAGGAGGATCCGGGAGGAGGAGCCGGGAGGAACTTATAAAAATTCACTCGGAGGAAGCAGAACAACAAAGCCGCAGCAGAACCAGAACCGGACCAGAACAGCTGGAAGCTCCCGAGGCGACCATGAGCCACGTCGACGTGAAGAACCTGAAGCTGTCCAAGTTCGAGGAGGAACATTACGATGAGTATGACCGCTACAACCTGACGGATAAATACGCAGGTGAGGAGGGAAGTCTGCTGCTCTGCGCTTCACACGGATGAAAACTAACGGTTCTGTTTGCGGCGCAGAGGGTTCGGCCCGCAAAGGCAGAACCAAGAAGGAGGCCAGCGACAACACGAACCGCCAGAATCCTGCAGGACACGAAAGGAAGATCGTGGAAAAACTGCAGAACAGCGAGAAGAAGGCCAAGGAGTGAAGCCTGAGGTACCAGCAGCTGTTACTGCAAACCAACATTTGGACGGATTTCACTCACTGACTGGTTCTGTGTTATATTATTAATGAAGCTTAGAAGTTAAATAAGCTGAAATGTTGACTGAAAAGATTTACAGCTTTAATTTGACGCTTTTATGCTGAACATCTGGCTCAGAGCTCTGCGGAAATGGGCGGGACTGTCGAGGTTTTATTTTTATTCTGTCATTTTTATGTCTCTGCAGCAGGTTGGTTTTTAAAAGTTGTGTATAAATTAACTCTGAACATTGAACTCTACGGAAATGGGCAGGACTGTCGTGAAATCTGCCAATTTAACTTTAACCTTTGACCTCCACTGAAAAAGTTTTCCTGTCAAACGAGAATATTTTTATCAGTGCTTACACAAAGATCTGCCGATTTGGAAATCCTGTTTTATTTTGGGAAACATCTTGGACTTTAACTTGATGATCTATGAGATCTGGAAGAGTCTTTAGAGCTCAAGTCCTTCTTTCCCTTCCTGCCTTTAACCCTTTGAGACCTAAAACTAAAACTGTTCTGACATGATGAAGACTTTCTGAAATGCTCAGATACTCAAAAAGCTCATTTTAAAACTCACTGCACAACTTATTGACCTGAAATAAAATATTTCTAAGATCCAAAGGATTTTGTTTAGGCTTTGATGGGTCCAATCAGACATGAACCACTGAGAAGAGTGTGTTTGTGTGTGTGTGTGTGTGTGTGTGTGTGTGAACCCAGGGCTGGTCGGATGGATCTTCCCGGTAACTGACCACGGCCTCCTTGGCGACGGATCGAGATGTTTGGATGGCAGGAGTTTGTTGGCGCTCCGCCTGGTTGGAGCCTGCGGAGCCATCAGCTCGCTGACCCCTGCAGCTGCTGAGGCTGACCTTTCGGTCGGCGTGCTGCAGAGTCTGGACCGGCACCGCGGCGATGCAGCTGGAATGACTGGGTGGCAGCTTGGAGACGCTTTTAATGCTTGTTTTTATAAGACAATGTTTTATCATTAAAGGATTGTAAACGGATCATAGTTTCTGTTTCTAGTTTGCTTTGTTTGTGTCAATTATATCAGTTATATTTTGTGTAAAGTGACTTGAGGAAATCTCTAGTCAGGCAAAGGGAGCTTTGGAATTACGTGAATAAATAAATATATTCCTGAAACGTAACCAGAGACTTCATCTCTGTCAAACTAATTTGATGTTTTGCATGATAGACCTTTAATATGCACCTGAATGTGTATAAAATTAAAATGTACAATACTGCTTTTATGATATGACTTAGATTAATCATTCCTATTTAATTTGAATAAGTAATCGTCGTATGAGCAGATGAAACGGCGCTGACATGAAGTTTCATGAAATTAAGACATTTACCAACTCTGACCTGACGGAGGAGTGGTGGCGCTGTTGGCATTTTGAACCCAACACCCCAAAAGAAGAAATAGATGCTAATCCGAGGTTAGCTCGTGGCTCGTAAACACATAAACAAATCTGCTTGGTGAGTGTTTTAGAAGCTTTCTAATAAATAATCTGAAAATATATCAATGTTACTAATGTTTTAGATTATCATATTTGTGTAGAATCTGCGGAGTTGAGATTATTATGTGATTAAACACGAACAGCTACTGCTAATTGCATATCGGCTCGTTAAGTTTTAAACATTTCGGACTTTTATTCGGCCTCTAAATTCCCTCAGAGCGACTTTAGGCCAAAGACTAGAATATTATATCAATGTTTGACCTCATCTTGGTTTTAAAGATGGCTTAAAATATTGTTTTATGTTTGTTTTATTCTGGAAAGAACGGAAACATTAATAACTAGAGAGGTCAGTTAGAGTATAAATGATGTAAATGTGCTGCAGACCCGCTAATCTAGGCGGTGTTTTCCCCAAAAAGACGACTGACCTCTGTCCTTCCATGCTGAGATCAATGCGTTTAAACGAAAACTAAAACAGGAAAAGTTTAAGTTTTCATGTAATAAACGAAGAGAGAAAATCCAGCCTGCTGAGCAGCAAGTAGCTGAGAGACGACTGGTTCAGAAAAACTCATCTGCTGCTCGTTTCTGTCACAAAACAACCAAAGTTTCCATCCGGAGGTCAGAGTGGAGCTGCAGCGGACCTCCTCTCTGTCTGACCCAGCAGGAGCAACATGTCAGCGGATACGAAGATCGCTGAGCTGCTCACTGAGCTCCACCAGCTCATCAAACAGACTCAGGTGAGTTCGGCCGGAGCTGCCTGCTCACCTGGCAGGAGCCTGGAGGAGCAGGGCGAATGAAGCTCCTGTTTCCTGTTTCAGGAGGAGAGGTCACGCAGCGAACACAATCTGCTGAACATCCAGAAGACCCACGAGAGGATGCAGACGGAGAACAAGAGTCAGTCAGGCCGCCGCCGCCATGTTGACTCAGGCTTCATGTGGGAGCAAGATGGAGGCCAGCAGTCCACCGTTAACCGGAGCTGATGTCCTTCCACTCCCACGTTTCAGGCTGCAACGCTGTTCAAGAAAGTTTTTCCTTGGACCTCTGACCCTTCTGTCTGAGGGGTCAGAGGTCACTGCTGGCCAGCTGAAGCTGTTCCTCCAGGACCTTCAGGGTCTCAGGATCTTCTGCTCTCATTTTGCTCATCCTGACTTCACTCTGCCGCCACTTCTCTTGGGAAGCATTGCAGCCTGAAAAGAGGAGCCTGACTGGCTGTGATTGGTTTCCATAGGAACATTAGGTGTTGCTAACCTGTCCTCTGTCTCCTGCAGCGTCTCCATACTACCGCACCAAGCTCAGGGGCCTGTACACCACAGCGAAGGCCGATGCAGAGGCTGAGTGCAGGTGAAACATTTCCTGTAGTTTGGTGAATCTGGTGAATCTCCTGCTGATGCAGCTGTTCTCCGTCTCCCTGCTGCAGCATCCTGCGTCACGCTCTGGATAAGATCGCTGAGATCAAGTCTCTGCTAGAGGAGCGGCGGATCGGTAGGTCCTCTTCCTCTTCCAGTGAGGATCGGATCTCCTGGTGCCAGATCTTATCCTCAGCAGCACTGTGTGTTTTTGCTCCTCAGCTGCTAAGATGGCTGGAGTTTACAGCGACAGCGACCCCCCCAGGAAGACCATGAGGCGTGGCGTCCTGATGACGCTGCTGCAGCAGTCGGCCATGACGCTTCCGCTGTGGATCGGCAAACCTGGAGAGAGGTACTGGCTGGTGGATCCAGATCCAGAACTTTCCCTGTTGTTGTTTCCCCTGACCTTGTTCTGGACTTCTGGGACTGATCCTTAATGGCATTAGCATGAGCTAACACCATGAGCTAGAACTAACACCATTAGTTAGAGCTAACATAATTAGCTAGAGCTAACACCATTAGTTAGAACTAACACCATTAGTTAGAGCTAACTAATGGTGTTAGCTCTAATGGCATGCTAATGGCATGAGTTAGCATGCTAATGGCATGAGTTCTAACTCATGCCATTAGCATGAGCTAATGGCTCATGCTAATGGCATGGCTAACATAATTAGCTAGAGCTAGCACCATTAGTTAGAGCTAACATCATTAGCCAGAGGTAACATCATTAGCTAGAGCTAGCACCATGAGCTAGAGCTAACATAATTAGTTAGAGCTAGCACCATTAGTTAGAGGTAACACCATTAGCTAGAGGTAACATCATTAGTTAGAGCTAGCACCATTAGTTAGAGGTAACACCATTAGCTAGAGCTAACATAATTAGCTAGAGCTAGCACCATTAGTTAGAGCTAACATAATTAGCCAGAGGTAACATCATTAGCTAGAGCTAGCACCATTAGCTAGAGCTAGCACCAAATTGCAACAAAGTGAAATCACAATGTTTTAGTGATATTGCTGCGTCTGTCAGTCTTTGTAACAGTCAGTTCTGATCTGTCAGAGAAAATGTTTTGACCCTGATGCTAACTAGCCTCCAGTGTTTCTTCCATCTTGTTTTATGTCTGAATCAAATGTTTCTCAGATAAAGTTGATTGTTTCAACTAACTGTGGCTGATTTGACCTCTGACCTCCGGCCTCTCTGGGCCACCCCAGCCCCCCTCCTCTGTGCGGCGCCATCCCGGCCAGCAGTGACTACGTGGCCAAGCAGGGCGACAAGGTGGCGGCGCGGGTGAAGGCTGTGGATGGAGACGAGCAGTGGATCCTGGCAGAGGTGGTCAGCTACAACCACTCCACCAACAAGTGAGCTCCGGTCCGGTCCGGCTCGGTCCAGCCCGGTTTATCCAGACACCATGTTGGTCTGCAATCAGCTCAGCTTCTCCTGCTCTGCTCTCTCTGCAGGTATGAAGTGGACGACATCGATGAAGAAGGAAAAGAGTGAGTTGGTTTTTGGTTCTGGTCCGGGTTCAAACCGGACCAGAATCTCTGGAATTGTCCAATCAGAGAGCAGATCTCTGCAGTCGCTCCAGTTTTCAGGGAAATTAACATCAGGTCATGAGATCCCATCATTTTCACGCTAATGCATTGTTCTGAGTTTATAGCAAATTGTAAGTGATGCTGACTCCCACCTGCAGGTGGCAGTATTTCTGCTCCTGCCTGGCTTGATGTCCAGGTCTGTGGTGAGCAGCTTGAAGTCAGGTTTCCCATCATGCATCAGTGCAGCATTGGGAGTTATTTAGCACATGTTGCAGTAATGAACTGGACCACTGAAGGAAATCTACAATCTGCTCCTTTTTCTTCTGTCTGTAGATTTTAGAATCGGTTTAAATTAGAGACGCTCCGATCAGGTTTTTTGCTGCCGATTCCGATACCGATCATCCATGAGGCCGATCTCCGCCGATCACCTGGAATGGCTGTCAATTTTTCGCTTTAGGTATAAATATGTTATCTTGCAATATGGAAAAATTATCTGGCAATTAATTCACCTAATTTGGACATAATAGACATATTTTAATACATATCTAAAATCTTTTTTTTAAGTTACATGGTGCAGCTTTAAGCAGCTGTTCGGTGTGAGAGTTCACTGTCGGGTGGAGCTTGAGCGGCGCTACGTCTGTGAAATATTACCACCAGTAGCGGCGGTCCAACAGCGAGAGCAGAACCAGCGTCTCACTCCGCAGCTCAGACTTGAATTATTTTTCAGGTTATTTGTTTAGCTTTCTGACCGTCATGCTAATCCAGGTGAGTGCTGGTAGCTGCGCTGTCTGGCCAATCCAGATGTACTTTTTTCCTGCATTGAGCCTCGATGTAGCCAGACTCTGTCAAGTGTTTGTTTTTTAAATACCCAGTGACATGATGACATCATGGAAGAATAATATAAGATCATTTATATTGCTATTTTCATCCTGTGTTTTGTACTGTGAAGCATTTATTTTTCATTTAGCTTTAACAATTTCAATTATTTTTTTTCTTCAAAATCGTTGAATTTTCGCATTCACATACTCAGAAGCTCAGCAGGTGAGGCAGCAGGAAGCTGAGCCTCACCTGGACTGATCAGCCTCTGGCTCACTGCGCCGGCTGCCCCTGGATGAGAGCAGGTCCTCCTGTCTGCACGTCACCAATAAAATAGCCAAAAACATTTAATATATGAACTGATTTTTCATAATTTAGCCTATGTATATAATGTACAGTGTTTGTTGTCACCAGCTCTGTGTGTAACGTGTTTCGTTACAGAAATAGCAGAAAACAGACTCCAGGTGAGGCAGGCAGTTCTCTGGCCTCATGGCAGGGGGCGCTCATGATCCCAGACACTGTGACTCCACAACTGCAGAGTAAGAGACGGTAACAGCGAGCTAGCGCGCCATGATGGAGCTAATAAGTGAAGCTACACGCAACGAGTCTGCGTGCAGTTTGGCCGATACAGAGAGAAAGGTGGTTTTGAGTTGCACTTCAGCGGTTTTAGCACTAAATTAATAATATCTGTATTTCCAAGTTTGATTGAGTTAACAGTTATTCTACCGTGGCAGCGCGGTTATGGATGACATGTGAATGTATATTTTTCTGCCCTTCATGTGCGAAATTTCCGTATGTAAACAATAACACGCAGGGCGTCTTATGATTTTGATGAAGTCGGAGCCTCACCAGCCATGAGCCTCGCTGCACGTCACTGTAAATGCCACGTTGGACTCGTTGTGTTGATGCATTTTAACTGCTTCACTCCCGAGGTAATTTTCCGCTGCAACACGCAAACCTCCCCGTTCGCTGAGCGTTCAAGTTCCACACGACAGGATTTGTTGCTGCGCAGTGAGAAGGAACGAGATGAGCTGCACAGACAGGCTGCGAAGTGATGCAGGCGATCGGTTTTAGTGATCGGCGATCACCGATCATACACTTTTTCACGATTATGATCGATGGCCAATCGATCGGCACACATCTAGTTTAAATGTGAAATTGCTGTCAAACGTTTCTGAGCGGCTCCCTGACGGCGGCTGTGGTTCCCAGCAGGAGGCACACGCTGAGCCGCCGGAGGATCATCCCTCTGCCTCAGTGGAAGGCCAACCCGGAGACCGACCCGGAGGCGCTGTTCAGCAAGGACCAGCTGGTTCTGGCCCTCTACCCGCAGACCACCTGCTTCTATCGCGCCCTGATCCACACGCCGCCGCACAGGGTGAGCCTCCCGCACCGCGCCCAGGAAACCAGTCACACCAGTGTAATGGCTGTTAAAGGGCCAGCATCACCTAAATGTTTCTGATCTTGTTATAAAGTTAGAACATCAGAATGATTCTTTCATGTTTGAGGAAGCCTTTCATCTCCATGGCAAAGAGCAGGAGCTTCTTAAAGAGACAGACGCCCAATTTCAACACGTTCAACTGGGAAGTCAAATTTCTTTAAAGTCGTGTTAGATGTGTGTATATACACATATAAAAATATAGTATGTTTATACCAACTGAAGGTAACAGTTACCACATCATACTCTAAAATGGCGCCATGTGCCTCAAAACGTAGCGCTGGCCCTTTAAATGACCTCCAGGTGGAAGCAGCTCGAGGTGTGAAATGTTTTCCTGCAGCAGATTATGTAAACTCTGAGCCGCTGAGCTCAGGTGTGACGCGCAGCGGGGCGATGCGGAGCGCCAGCTGACGTCAGGGTGTGTCTGTGTGCAGCCGCAGGACGACTACTCGGTTCTGTTCGAGGACACGTCGTACGCCGACGGATACTCCCCGCCGCTCAACGTGGCGCAGCGTTACGTGGTGGCCTGCAAGGAGAACAAGAAGAAGTGAGGCTGCAGGTGATGGAACAAACTCAACGTTTCCATGCAGCATCACCTGCTGGCCAGTGCAGGAACTGCAGGGCAGAGTCACTTTTATTTACATGTAAATTGTTGCACAAAGTGTCCTGATGAAACTTTGTTCTCATGTCTGCAGTGACGCTTTCTGATGTTTTCATATTAAACATTTTAAATAAATAAGTTCATCAGGAGGTCGTCTCTACAGGAGCTGCTTCTTACGTTTCTTTGTTTTTATGTTATTTCCCATGATTAACTTTTGTACATAATACCAACAGAAGAAGATTCTGAATAAAATTCATTTCTAATTATTTTGCTGATTCAGTTCAGAAACTCGTGTTTCAGCGTCGACTTTTTCTCAACATCAGAACAACACTAATTATTGACAGAAAAGTTGGGAAACCGTCATGGAGAAGACCGACCAGCAGGCGGGAAGCCACTAAAGCTCTGGTTCTTCACACAGCTGTGTCCAACGGTATTCAGAGGAAGTTGAGTGGAAGGAAAAAATGCAAAACAGGAGGGACAACTGCAACATGGAGAGGATTTTCAATAAAAATCCATTTCATTTTCACTGGGTTTGGATCAGAACTGGAAACAGACCTTCAGATCCAACACTAGCTCCAGCTGTCCCACCGCAGAACCAGAGACATCAGAACCGTCTGGGCCAGGAGAACAGGTGTTCTGTCGATCTGTCATACCTCGTTAATCCAGCATACCTCGTGGTAATGCACATGCGCACATCGATATTACATTTTATGGAAGTAAATATGTGCCATCAGAATTTGAATAAAAATGCATCCGAATTCAATTTAAAAAAAAATTCAGTCATTATTTGTACATGTTTGCAATTTTCATATGTTAAAAAAATTCACATTCCTATTTCAAAGATAAAATTTTCAATATATGTTTTTTCAGTGTTAAAAAAAAATTCAGCATATAAAAAAATTCAACTTTTAAAAATTCAAATGCAATATTTTCAGTGTCCTAAAAAGTGTTGGGTTTGCGTTCGCCTCCATGGTTGCTAGCCTCGGTGATGCTGGTATTTCTTCACTATGACACCTGCGTCATGTGATTGGCTGGGTGTTGAAATCTGACAACGATTGCTAATGTCTGTGACCTGAAGTAACCTTGCCATTTTTGTACAGCGAATTTTTAGACGCTGAATTTGAGACGGCGAATTTGAGCAAGTTGAATTTTTAGGACACTGAAAATATTGCATTTGAATTTTTAAAAGTTGAATTTTTTTATATGCTGAATTTTTTTTAAAACTGAAATATATATTAAAAATTTTATCTTTGAAATAGGAATGTGAATTTTTTTAACATATGAAAATTGCAAACATGTACAAATAATGACTGAATTTTTTTTTTAAATTGAATTTGGATGCATTTTTATTCAAATTCTGATGGCACATATTTACTTCCATAAATCTATTTATTTCCACGCAGCGTCCAGAAAGAGGTGATGTTCTGCTTGTTGCCTAACAGCTTCGGTCAGCATCCAGCAGCTTTTATAGGACATATTCCGTGCAGTTTTCTAAAGAAGTATTAAAATATTAAAAAGGTAGATTAGCTATAGGGACAAAATATCCCGACCAAATTTGTAGTTTTGTGTTTGTAGTAATAGTGACGCTAAACGGGACTAATGTCTTGATTACAGTTTGGTAACAATCTTCTGAGAAATAAAACACACAGGTATGACGGATTTATAAGAAATCTGCTGAGTAAGCAGTATGTGACGTAACATCGATGTGCGCATGCGTATTACCATAAAGTATGCTGGATTTACTGGTATGACAGTCAGAACACCTTAAGGTCTCAGAGTCTGGAGGAAGAGTGGACCAGAACCACTATGATTCTTCACTAAATTCTCCATCCAGACACAAAACGTCCAGATTTTCATTTTAAAATTCAAATCTTTCCAAGAATGTTCAGCAATTAAAAAAAGAGTGGGAATAATTATTAAAATTAAAAACCGTTCTGTTTCCGCGCTGCAGCTTGTCAGTGTAATCTGATGGTAGCTTCAGGCTACCTGGGATTCCTGAACATCTCGGCACGCCGGCGCGCTGCATAAATGCAGGAATTCATTTTAACAAACACTGAGCCCAGGTATGGTGCTGCACAAGGACAGGCTCACGGTTCAGTACTGAAACTTTTTTAATTTGTCTATAAAATATCTGAATTATCTGAGGAACTAAAGCTGGACTTAGAAATATTTCCTTCTGCATCTAATGAATCTAAATATTAGATGAGTTTCGTATTTTAAACCGAGGTGCTAAAATACACGAACTTTTCGACAATATTTAAAGATAAGCTAATATAGTTAGTTCCCGAAAGCAGCGCCGATCAGGTAAAATCCTGTAGTAATCATATTCTCCGACAGTCCGTGAATGCAGCACCAGCTGGCGCTCTGCGTAGAAACAATCATGGCGGACACGGTGAGTGACAGACCTGCTGCCGCTTTTAAAACCAGCGAGCAGCGGGAGGCCTGCCGGCTTTTAGCGCAACACTTTATGATTCAAAGGAGGGAAACGGAGGCGGGAAGCTTTAGAGACGAGTTAATCTTTCCTCTGATGCTCAAACTCTGAACATTAGCGTCGCTAGAACGAGTCAGGGTTTTTCACAATAAGTGTCTTTTATTAAGGGCTCTAATAAACAGGAAGTAATAAAATATGCTCTATTTATCTGATGATCAGAGGCTGTTTAATGTCATTTCTTACCATGTTAACATATCATACTCTGATTTGATAACGGTTGTTAAAGGTTTGCTCTGATTGGCTCAGTCTGGCTCCATAATCATGAAATAAATGATGCTGGTTAAACTCAGCTAAATGGACCCGACATGTTAAGGTCTGGTTCACGGCCCATGATGCAGTTCGGTTCCGATCAGCCTGAACTGAAATTTAACCTCAACATCAGCGTTGGTTACACCCTGCCCTGTTCTGGAGGATCGTTTGGACCAGATTTGACTCCTGGTTTACCTGCAGAACAAGCCCACATCACCATCCCTCCACCACCCAGGCTGCAGGTGCTGCTCTGACATTATTGCTTGAAGACAACAGAATCAGGATAAAAAGTGGATACACCAGGAATAAAACGGTGTGGGTTAAAGCAGGAGAGATGGAACCAGGCCAGAAGTAGATGAAAATAAAATCTGTTCTGTCCTGCAGAAACACTGGATGTTAAAACGGGATTTAACGACACTCCCAGTTCCTGGGGTCATTCGATGCATCTATCTGCTCCAGAGCAGCAGCCAATCAGAACCGCCCTCATGAGGTCCAGGTTCTGCTCAGCAGCTGACGGTCCGGTTGGATTTGACCTCTGACCTCTTCAGTTCCTGTCATGTCCTCAGGTGTCCAGCAGCGACCTCCGGCCTTCAGCCAAACGCAGACGCCTCAACCCCGCCGCCATTGTCCCTGTCCCCGTCTACTCCAGCAGGGTAAGATGGTTCTGACCCAGTTCTGGCCGGTTCTGACCCGGTTCTGACCCCAGATTGGCTGTGTTGTGTCTGTGTGTCCAGGTGAGCAGCAGTCTGCAGCTGAAGCCCACAGCATGCCTGCTTGGAGGGAGGGAGAGCTCAGGTAAGACGCTGCAGCGGCGCTGCCGGCCACCAGGGGGCTCCACCTCTCTGACCGCATGCTGCTTCAACCTCTGACCAGATGATGGCGGTGATGAGAGCTTGTGGGCGGAGTTTAACCCCCGGAGGCCAGCGGTGGTGGAGCTCAGTGACTCCGAGGAGGAACCAGAACCTGGGCGGTTCCGATCCAAACCTGCAGAGAACCAGCTGTGAGTTGGACAGCAGCCGGTTCTGCTCAGTCCGGACGCGCCGTAGCTAACGCAGCATTGCTATCGTCTCTGTTTGTCCCAGAGGACACGCTGGCTGCCCGTCCCCGCCGCCGCCTGAGAGCCCGGTCCAGAAGCAGTCCAGCAAGGCCCGGCGGAAGATCAGGTGAGTCTGGTTCTGGTTCAGTTTGGTTCTGGTCCTGTCCGGTTCTGGTTCTGTCTCAGGCCATCTGTCCTCTGTCCAGTGAGATCAACAAGAAGCTGCGAGCCGTCAGCGCCGTTCTGTCTCCGGAGCCTCCAGACCAGAGAACCAGTCGGCGCCGGAACCGTCGGAACCAAAGGTCTGACCCGACCGACGACAGTGATGATGTCATCATCATGAGCCCGGCGGACGGGTCCGACTCGCCGCGGGAGATTCCACTGAAGATCCGCTGCCGGACTGACGTCCACAAGGTTCTGGTGCTGCCGGTACGTTCAGAACCAAACAGGCCCAAAGCTGCTCTGTCCTCCAGAACCACAACTGGGTCACAGGCTGTTGGTGTGACCCGGATCAGAACCAGGTCCTGATCCACGGTGGTTTGTGGGTCGGTCCTGTGGAGGACAGCTTGGGTTCGATGGACCGGAAGTGTGACCCGGTTTATGGCGGTTCTGTTCCAGTCGACCCGGCTCAGCGAGGTGTTGGGCCGGCTGGCCGCCATCCTGGAAGTCCCGCCCCCTCGCCTGCTGCTGCTGAGGGAGGAGCTGGAGCTGCCGGCCGGCGCCACCGTGGGCCAGCTGGGCCTCGGCATCGCAGACATCTTAGGTGAGTCACATGACCTCGGTGGACCGGACCGGACCGGTCCGGTACATAAGCTGCTGATGAGGGGAAAAAAAACAACAATAAATTTCTCATCACAAATAATCAGATCAGTAACACAAAGAATTTTCTGTTTCAGTTTTAGAATCGTTGGTTTCTCAGTTTATTACAGATTTAACTAAATTTAATTAAAACGTTTCTGAGTTTATTTTGTTGGTTTTAGTGAACAATAATCAGGAGGTGTTCCGATCCATCGGCCACCAATCATAATCGTTTTTCACGGCCGATTTCTGTGAAGAAGTGTATGATTGGTGATCGATCACCGTCTCTTGTTGCCGATCACAAGTATCTCACTTCTCAGCCTGTGTTGCAGCTGATCTCCTCTTTCCTTCACACCGCGCAGGCGCGCAGCAACAAACGCTGTGATGTGGTGAGGAACTTTAACGCTGAGTGATTGGGGACGTTTCGTGTTGCGGCGGAGAATTACCTCGGGGTGAAGCAGGTCACGATGCATCAACACAGCGAATCTAATATGATATTTAAAAACAAACACTTGATTGATTTGGCTGCATCAGTGCAGGAACAAAAGACATCCGGGTCCATCAGCAGGTAGAGCAGCGCAGCTACCTTTTTTAAATGTCTTTCTCACTGTTTACGTTTTAATGATGTTTTTCAAATCTCTTTCTCACATGCTGCTTTTATTTTAATTATGTAAAGCACTTTGAAATGCCTTGCTGCTGAAATGTGCTATACAAATAAAATTTGATTGATTGATTGATACCAACACTCACCGGATTAGCATCACGCTCAGAAAGCTAAACAAATAACCCCAATAATAATCCAAGTCTTGGAGCTGCGGAGTGAGACGGTTCTGGTTCTGGTTCTGGTGTCGGACCGCCGCTACTGGCGGTAATGTTTCTCAGACGGAGCCGCTCGGCCTCCAGACGGTGAGCTCTCACAGCGAGCAGCTGCAGCAGGAGCTGAAAACAGATTCTAGACGTGTATTAAAATATGTGTCATCTCTAAATTATGTGAATTTATTACCAGATCACAGAGCAGCATTTATACCTAAAGCAAAAAATTAACAGTCAATCCAGGCGATGGGCGGAGATCGGCATCATGGGTGATCGGTATCAGCAGCAAAGATCCTGATCGGAGCGTCTGTAACAATAACCTTAACCAGAACCTCCTGACCCGTACCAGAACCTCCTGACCCGTACCAGAACCTCCTGACCCGTACCAGAACCTCCTGACCCGTACCAGAACCTCCTGACCCGTACCAGAACCTCCTGACCCGTACCAGAACCTCCTGACCCGTACCAGAACCTCCTGACCCGTACCAGAACCTCCTGACCCGTACCAGAACCTCCTGACCCGTCTGTTTGCTGCCAGAATGTGTGGTGATGCCAGCAGAGGAGCAGAGCTGCAGCAGCAGCTGCGTCAGCCTGAAGCTGCAGAGCAGAGACAGATCTTCCTCCCAGCTCTTCTTGGTCCACAGAGTTCGTACTCCTCTTCCTCGCTGCTTCCTCATCTTCATCCTCTGTGCCGTAGCGTCCTGACAGTGTAGCGCCTCCTCTCCCCACCAGGAGGCGCCGCTGAGCTCCGTGTTCTCCCAGTTCCTGTCGCGGCTCCCCGCCGGCGCCCGCAGGTCGGTCCGGTTCCACTTCGACGGCTCCAAGGTGGCGGGCAGCCAGACGGCGGCGCAGCTGGAGCTGGAGGACGGAGACATCATCGAAGTTTGGACCTGAAGCTTCGCCGCCGGCTCGGTTCTGTCGGGCTCAGAAACCAACAAACCCTCTGGAGTCCAGTTGGTTGGTCAATAGGTTCCGACTCCACAGATGGTTTTTATTTGATTCTAAGGATAATAATAATAAAGTTACTGGACCAGAGAAGACACACATTTACCAGTTTGTGTTAATAAATAAACATTAGCGAATGAAACAAACTGGATCTAACTTTCATTTTCACTGAATATTATTTTATTCACTTCTTGTGCCGAAACCGTGGCTCCTCCGCCGTTGCCATGGTTACCAGGGCTGCTCCTGTGGGGACATCCCGCTAATGCAGAGTTTCTCCACCCTGGTCCTCAGGCCTCCTGTCCTCCATGTTTCAGGTGTTTCCCTTCTGCCACCTGGATTGTGTCTCTGGGTGATTAACAGGATCTGCAGCTCCTGATGGTCCTGCAGTCATTTGGATCAGCTGTTCTGGAACAGAGGCTCATCTAGAACATGCAGAGCAGGGGGGCTGAGGACCAGGTGGAGAAAAAATGCACTAATGGCTGATAGCAGAGCTAATTATTAGCTTAGCATTTTTGTTAGCTTTAGAAACGTTTAGCTAGCTTAACTTCCCCTAAGTTAATTTTTCCAAGTAAATTTTCAAGCTTTAATTTTCTTGGCTGTTTTGTAAACTTTCAATTGAATAAAGCTCAACATTTGTCAAAGTTTTGGTTAATTCTTCAAATAAATGTTTATATTCATGCTCTTATTTTGAAGTGACCTTACGCTGCAGTTTCATTTCCTCTTTTTTCAGCAAACTTTGAGCAAGTACTAATTATATGATAAACAAAAGAGGTTTACAGACTTGATGAACAACCAACAATGGTTGATAAATCCATGAAAAATTCAGATGTATGATTTTTTTTTTAGCCTCTTTTCTCCTTGTGACGTGTCAACATGATTGAATTTAGCACTTTATTAGCTTCTGCTAACTGCCATGGTGTTGTCGCGCTTCAGTGTTAGCATAGCTAATGTTTATGATTAGTGCTCCTGAGTTAGCGGTAGCACTGGTCTCAGTTCAGGTGATCAGCTCTGATCTCTGCAGTTAGCCTGCTGCTTTTTGTCCCTTTTCAAAAATGTAAGTTAAATTAAGACCTGGTTCCATTATCATTATTGCATTGACCTGATACAATCCCTTTGAACATTGTTGGAGACATATTTAGCAAAGTTGGGATATTTAGCTGGCAAATTGTTCAGGTATGGAGTGAAAATAGTCTCAAAATATCTGCATGTGTAAAAAGATTTGTGTGTGTAAAAATATCTGTGCGTGTGTAATACTGGATTTGTTAACCTTAAAAATAAAATAAACCTTCTCCTACGCCTATACATGTTGAAAAAGTACACACAAATCACCTGGTACGCACACACAAAACTGCATTTACACACAGATCCGGTTACGAGTGCACAACTATTTCTGAGACTCATTTCACGCTTCCGGGAAGCTTCCAGATTTGTGTGCAGATGATGCGTTTACATGCTAGTAAAAGCTGGGACATCTGAGTTTTGCTCTGAGTCTAGTGTTTTTATCCTCTGACGTTTCTCACTGTGCCGAAGTGGCAAATATGTTAGTTCGATGTAAAAATCCACGCTTAGCTCCCAACAGCTAACGTAGCATAACTGACATAAACATTAGCTCCCGCTAACAGAAACATATGAGGAGGGCAGAGTATCAAATACCAGACATATAAAACTTAACCTGAAATCATTTATAATTACTCCATGTCTCATTATAATCGGAGGGCAAAGCCTGCAGGTTTAGCTCCAACTTCAGAGGACAGACCACCGGGACGCTCCGTCTCTTCTGGGTTTGCCTGGCTATTTTTCCAGCCAGCGAACCATTCCGCCACCTAGTGGTCGCTTTTCAGACCACTTGGTCTCCTGTACCGCTCAAAAATGCACAATATGTCTATAAATAATTTTAGGATATTATAAGGAAGTGCTGATATATTCCGTTTTCCACGAAGTAACATATTTGCCACTTTGGCACAGTGAGAAACGTCAGAGGATAAAAACACTAGACTCAGAGCAAAACTCAGATGTCCCAGCTTTTACTAGCATGTAAACGCACCATCTACGCACAAATCTGGAAGCTTCCCCGAAGCGTGAAATGAGTCTCAGAAATAGTTGTGCACTCGGAACCGGATCTGTCTGTAAATGCAGTTTTGTGTGTGTGTACCAGGTGATTTGTGTGTACTTTTTCAACATGTATAGACGTAGGAGGTTTATTTTATTTTTAAGGTTTACAAATCCAGTATTACACACACACAGATATTTTTACACACGCACAGATATTTTGAGACTATTTNTGGATGTTCAAATATTTACTATAATCAATTAACAAAAGAAAGACCATAAAGCTTCAAAGAAGACCAGTGTCAGTCTGTACAGACTGAGGAGACACCATAACATCTACCAACAGAGCAGGTTAACTACTGTAGTTTGAAAGGCGTCTTGGTTCAGTTGACGGCTCAGTTTGAAGCTTCAGGTTCTGGTGTTGAACCTCCCAGAATCTCAGCTGCTGCAGATTGTCTGAAGATGCAGAGAAAAGTACAAATAGACAGTTAGTCTACAGTTATGCTGATTTTCCTGAACAGCTGATGCACCGACAGACCTGACTGTGACAGAACATTACTGAACCTGAAAATTACTTGAATGATCACAATATATGTAGAAAATTTTCTTTTTATGTTGATCAAATGTTTTACATTCAATGTTTTTCTGTGGAGGCTATTTTTGCAGTGGTGCTTTAAATAAATGCATAAAATATTTATTTTCTTAAGTATGTCTTTATTAGTTCTCAATTGTGTCAAAATATCAATTGAGAAAGAAATTTACTGCATGTGAAAATTTAAACCATCTGAATACATTTTACCATCTACATTCATCAACTTGAAATGAAGATGAACAGGAACATCAGGTTTGTCCTGGTTTGCAGACGAGGTATATATTTGTTTAAGGGCCGATGAAATGGGGTCCAGACACAAACACAGTTTAATCTGAAGATTCTGGAGGATGTGTGAATAGGTCTGTCACCATGAAAAACATTTTACTGTCTGATAAATGGTTGCAGAAGTTCTCGACAAACGATAATTTAGTTCTTTTGAGACCATTTATAATGGTAATGACGAAATAATAATGCAAGAACACATTCTCAGATTCTAATGAACATTTAACACTGGAACTGGAAGACATTGTTAATATCCAGAATAAACAAAACTAATGAATTTTGAAGTCTTTTTAGACAAAATTGCTTTTCAAAATAAGATCTAATTGAGACCAAAGTACCAAACTGAAGACTTTTATTATCCAGTTTTTGGTAGAAAGAGAAAAAAACAGAAACGATAAATCAGGCCAAGGGATTTATCGTTGAGTTTGTTTTAATTTATCATCCGATTAATTGGTTATTCTGACAGGCCTATGTGTGAACATTAGACTAAATCCTTAAGTATGTTGAAAAGTCAACATAAATGACGTACCTTTCAGGTTGTTCTGCTGAATAAAGTAGCAGCAGATGATGATCCTGCAGGTCCAGATCTACCTTCATTACTGCTGAAGCAACAAAATACGGTTTCAGTGATAGTGACCAACATCTATAACATAATCTCCTGAAGATGCTTGTCGACTTCGGCATCATGAAACTTAATCAACCTGGTTAAAGTTAAGACTGAAGACAGACTTTCAAACTGTGTGACAGTAAAAATCCACGCTTAGCTTCCAATAGCTAACGTAGCATAGCTCACATAAACTTTAGCTCCCGCTAACAGAAACATATGAGGAGGGCAGAGTATCAAATACCAGATATATAAAACGGAACCTGAAATCATGTATAATTACTCCATGTGTCATTATAATCGGAGGGCAAAGCCTGCAGGTTTAGCTCCTACTTACTTCAGAGGACAGACCACCGGGACGCTCCGTCTCTTCTGGGTTTTCCTGGCTATTTTTCCGGCCAGCGAACCATTCCGCCACCTAGTGGTCGCTTTTCAGACCACTTAGTCTCCTGTACCGCTCAAAAATGCACAATATGTCTATAAATAATTTTAGGATATTATAAGGAAGTGCTGATATATTCCGTTTTCCACAAACTAAAGTATTTGCCACTTCGGCACAGTGAGAAACGTCAGAGGATAAAAACACTAGACTCCGAGCAAAACTCAGATGTCCCAGCTTTTACTAGCATGTAAACGCATCATCTGCACACAAATCCCGGAAGCGTGAAATGAGTCTCAGAAATAGTTGTGCACTCGTAACCGGATCTGTGTGTAAATGCAGTTTTGTGTGTGCGTACCAGGTGATTTGTGTGTACTTTTTCAACATGTATAGGCGTAGGAGAAGGTTTATTTTATTTTTAAGGTTAACAAATCCAGTATTACACACGCACAGATATTTTTACACACGCACAAATATTTTGAGACTATTTTCACTCCATATTCAGGTGCAGAGCTAAATCTCTCAACAGCAATGATTCTGATTAATTCATAAATTTACTTTTTTATTGTATTTATTTATTTTGCCACGGTTGTATTTCTGAATCATTGTTTGCCAAAAGATGTAAATAAAATGGCTTTGGAGTCTTTTTTTTTTTTTCGACGCACTACATCTTCCACAGCCATCCCATATATAAATATTGAGTTTTTGCCAGCAGGCTGAATTTTTGATGCATTTAAACATTGAAAATGTGTCATTTGGACCTGGGTAATGACCAAAATTGTAAATTAACCATTTGATATCGTTCAGTTTTATTTTGCCTCGGCATACATTTTCATTCTATAATTTAATTGGATTTGTGAGCGGCTGTTTTAATCACGGCACCATTAGGATAAATGTTCGCGGAACTTTCCGGTTCAGGAAACGTAACCAGTAAATGTAATAAATGTCAGTTTTCTGTGACTTCGCTTTAGTTCCCAGGGAACCGTTCCGGTCACGTGACCCGCTGGTCATGTGAGCCTCAGAGCGGAAGTTGGCTCAGCTGGATGATGGCGGCGGTGAACAACTGACTTTTCTAAGCCGTCGGCGGAAAGCTGTTCAATTTTACCTCTGATTCTACTTTTCTTCGAGCCTCTGGAGGAGTTTTAGCTGTAAGGTGATAAAATGACTTTTAATTAATTTTTCTGACTTTCAGTGGGAATATTTTAAACCGGCAGCAGGAGACGGAGAGAGAACCGTCCTGATTCATCCTCCCAGGTAAACACCGTCAGCAGGTTGGGGATGAGGTCTGGGGTTGGTTCATGTCTCCTTGTTTTTAGTTGATGTTTTTGGAGACGAATTAAAAAGAAAACGTGCTGAAATGTTTCAACTCCGGTTTCAGTCAATAAAAGTAAATATTTAACTTTCTGTGAGGTAAAAATACTAAAATCTGTTTAAATTTTGATGAAGTTTGGTGCATCAGAAAACAGCAATCTTCAGTAGAAATTCTGCTAAATGTGGCGCTTTAAAATAAAATACACAGTGATTCTCTACAGAATCTTACAGAACAAATATTTCCCCTTTAGTCCCAGACGAGGATCGTGTTCCTGCTGTGGACAGAGGACATCAGTCTTGTCAGCAAATATAGAAATCTGCATCTGGATTATTCCAGTTTCCAACAGTCAACATGTCAAAGTTTCTGGAGCAGATTTAAAGCCCTGATAGAAAATCAGAACCTTCCTGTCATCAGGGAGTTTGTGGAGGCTGGAACAGGCAGGATCTCCTCATTCGCTGATGACCTTGTGATATTGTCGCTTTGTTAGGCTTTTCTTCTGCTGCAGCTCTTCACTCTCTGATGTTTTAGATATTCCAGCTTAGTTCCTCTTTCAGCAACAGATGAAGGTGAAACTGCTTCCTCCTCAGAGGTTCACTTTTCCATGTTGATTTCTGCCGTTACCGTCTGGACCGACACGTTGGCACCGTCTCCTGGTGTTTTGGGGGGAAAGCCTCTAAAATGCTGAACCTGATGTTGCTCATCTGACTGAATTGAAGGAAATTTTGCTTATTCTGGAAATGCAAACATCTGGATGTGCATGCTTTGACTAGTCAGTGTTTTGACTAGTCAGCTGTTTCCTCATGCGGTGACTCGTCGACTGTTTTAATCTGAGCTGCTGTCGGGTCAGAAAAGCCAGAAGAGGTCCGTCTTTAGCTCGTCTTCCTGAAACCGGCTTTGTGTTCACAGACGTCACATGACTACTGACAGCATTTATAAGACTTTCTCTGCTGCAGGGGCAACGGATCCAGAGATCTGACGTTCAGCAGAACTGGTCCATGAAGGAGGTTCAGGACAGAACCGACTATTTTAACTCTTACTGTCCATTTCTTTATTTTTTCAGTTAAGACTTTCTAGAGGCAGATCTGGAGAATTAAAACATGTTAGGAACAGAAAAGCAGCAGATAGTGAGATGGGTTGTCTTCTCCTCAGCCGCAGCCATGTCTCTGGGTCAGCACTCGTCCGACTCGGCGCCGCTCTTCTCCTCCGACAGCGAGGCCGAGGCGCCGGAGGAGGCGGCCGGGCGGCGTGGGGGCGGCGAGGAGGCGGCCAGCGGCGTGTCGGGCGTCCGCGCGCGGCTCATCGTCTGCATCCTCTGCTACATCAACCTGCTCAACTACATGGACCGCTTCACCGTGGCAGGTAGGGGCCGCTCCAGACTCAGCAGAGACCCCTAAACCTGACCCCTGACCCTTTAGGCTGACGGCCAGAGATCAGGAACCAGTCTGGATTTTTTTCAGTTAACTTCATGTTGTTTTGGTTGAAGCAGGAAGAAGGTGGAGCTGCTGGTCATGGAACTAAATGTTTTAGATCCATTTAAGAGGATCTAAAACATTTAGATCCTCTAAAATGTTTTAGTCTAGAAGCTTTTAAACCAGAGAGGAAAGGCATCAGCAAAGACCTGAGAGAAGTGTGAAGGGGTCAAAGGTCAAATCCAAACCATCTGAAGTCCAACAGACTCCAGAGAAGATTATTCCCAGGAGGATAACATCTCAAAGGGCGGCCAACATTCCCAGCAGGGGTGGCCAATTCTGCCAGTATGCTAATTTGAGCTTAGCACTTTTGCTAACTTTGAACATATTTAGCGCACTTAGTTTTCACATCTGTGCTACAGTTTTCATTATGCTCTTATTTTGAAGGGGATAAAGCCCATTTCCTCTTTCCAGTCTTTTTTCCCAGTCAGTGTATTTAAAACCAGAAACAGACGAGATCAAACTAAAACCCACAGCAGGACATAAACATACGGGCCTCATGGAGCCTGTGAATTATGTCAAAATGAAGGTGTTGCTTTCAGATGTGATTAGAATTGACGTTAGCGCTGTAGCGTTAGCTTCCACCAAATGCTGTGTCGTTGTAGCATTAGCTTGGAGTGAGTCATCAACAGAACAACGATCCCGACCCACGGCCCGGTTCCTTCAGTCCGGACCGACTGCCGTTCAGCTCTGTGAGGTTCTGGATCCACCTGGATGCCTCCAGAAACCTCACAACCTTCAGGAGAGTTTAGTTTAGTCAGAGCTGCCCACCAGTTAAAGTTTCCTTAGTTTCATCTTTGGGAAGGAAATCTCACATTCTGGGGTTTTTTGAATTAATTCAACAAAATGAAAAATACATGTTGAGCAAAAACGTGGAGATGTGAGTCAGAAGCTATGAGCTGGGCAGAGACCCAGCAGGCGGTACAATCTGCTAGTGCAGTCATTGTGGGGCCCCATGCGGGGGGCCATAGAGGGCCCCATGGCGGGGAGACAGAGGGCCCCATGGCGGGGGCACATAGAGGGCCTCATGGCGGGGAGACAGAGGGCCCCATGGCGGGGGCCCATAGAGGGCCTCATGGCGGGGGCACATAGAGGGCCTCATGGCGGGGGCACATAGAGGGCCTCATGGCGGGGGCACATAGAGGGCCTCATGGCGGGGAGACAGAGGGCCCCATGGCGGGGGCCCATAGAGGGCCTGTACTAACTAATCGGAGGCCCAGACGGTGACCCAGAGCAGAATGGAGAGGATGGATTGTAGGCGAATGAAATGGTTGTTCTGCCAATGTGACATTTGTATTTTTTGCGTTTATGTATCTGTCGGTTCTGATCCGGTTCTGATGTTGGTTCTGGATGAGGTTGTCCTTGTTGCTGTGCTGCAGTTTTTTGCTTCCTGGAGAAATTTCTCCTGCGGGAGATGACAAACGATCTGACCCTGACCCCTTCCTCCAGGAGTTCTTCCGGACATCGAGAACTACTTCCAGATCGACGATGGAAAGTCTGGCTTGTTGCAGACGGGTGAGACGGCTTTCCTGGTCCAGAACCAAATGGATCCTGGTCCGGTATGGGGTCGGGTTCTGGTCCAGATCCCTGGGTTCAGCCCAGGGTTGTGGACCCGGGTCGGTCCAGATAGCAGAAGGGGTCTGGTTCTGGATCGGCTCCATGGGCCTGCAACCGGTTCTTTCTTCAGTTTTTATCTGCAGCTACATGGTGCTGGCTCCTGTGTTTGGTTACCTTGGCGACAGGTACAACAGGAAGTACATCATGTGTGGCGGCATCGCCTTCTGGTCCGTGGTGACCCTGGCCAGCTCCTTCACCCCCCAGCAGGTGAGCGGCTCCAGAACCTGCTGGTCCCAGAACCGGCTCCGGTCTCTGACGGTGGTTTTTGCGGCTGCAGCATTTCTGGGCCCTGCTGCTGACCCGAGGCCTGGTCGGCGTCGGCGAGGCCAGCTACTCCACCATCGCCCCCACCATCATCGCAGACCTCTACGTCAAGGAGAAGAGGACCAGCATGCTCTCTGTCTTCTACTTCGCTATCCCTGTGGGCAGGTCAGTCGTCTGCAGCCTGACCTCTGACCTCTGAAAAATCAGCTTGCATAGAAAGTTGAGCTTCTTTAAGTCAGTAATTCCCGAGTCTTGATGTGGCCGATTGTTTGTCTTGCTTTAAGTGGAACTGGAACTTTTCATCATTATTTATCCATAAAAGCTGAAAGTTAATTTAGTTTCATTCGTTCTAGAAAAACTCTTGGAGGTTTCAGTGCTGCGATGATGAACTTCATCGGCTCTTATCAATGTCATCAAGTTATAAAAACCTCATCAGGGCAGAAAATTCACATGAGAACTGGTTTTATCTTCAGCACTGTGATTGGCCGGTCTTTTTGATGACATCACAGGGTCCTGGTCCAATCAGATGATTACTAGCAATAGATGATCAGAGTCTCTGAGGTCTGATGTTTTGGAAGAATGATGTGGGTGTGTGGTCTTCCTGCTGCCAGCGGCCTGGGCTACATCGTGGGGTCACAGGTCAGCGCCGTGGCCCAGGACTGGCACTGGGCTCTGCGGGTGACGCCGGCGCTCGGCCTCATCGCCGTCCTGCTGCTGCTGTTCGTGGTCCGGGAGCCGAAGCGAGGCGCCGTGGAGGCGCGGGCCGAGCTGCACCAGACCAGCTGGCTGACCGACCTGCGGGCGCTCAGCAGGAAGTAGGTGACCTCAGCCGGAGGAGCGCTCCGCCGCCCGCCTCGCCGCTGACCGCTCTGTTCTCTGTGCAGCCGCAGCTTCGTCCTGTCCACTCTGGGCTTCACGGCCGTGGCGTTCGTGACGGGCTCCCTGGCGCTCTGGGCGCCGACCTTCCTGTTCAGAGCCGCCGTGTTCTCCGGGCAGAAGGCGCCGTGCGCGGACGAGGCCCACTGCGCCTCCTCAGAGAGGTGGCTCCTCCCCCTCGCCGTCCGCCGCCTCCAGGCCCGCAGCAATCCTGACCCGTTTCCTCCTCCGCAGCCTGATCTTCGGCATCATCACCGTCATCACCGGCGTGCTGGGCGTGTTCAGCGGCGTCCAGGTGAGTCGACACCTGAGGAGGAAGACGCCCCGAGCCGACCCGTATGTGTGCGCCGCCGGCCTGCTGCTGTCGGCGCCGTTCCTCTACCTGGCCATCGTGTTCGCTCAGGGAAGCACCGCCGCCACATACGTGAGTTCAGCCCACACACGGTGGGTCCCGGTTCTGGTTCTGGTCCCGGTTCTGGTCAGTTTGGTTGTTTAAATGGGTTTAATGAACGTTTCAGTCAGAAATCATTGATTATCAGCATCAGTCGAGATCTGATCCTTGGAGTTTCAGACATCATAACCTCCTCTTCCTCCTCTTCTCCTTCCTCTCCTCTTCCTCCCCCTCCCCTCCTCTTCCTCCTCCTCTTCCTCAGGTCTTCATCTTCCTAGGAGAAACCTTCCTGTCCATGAACTGGGCCATCGTTGCCGACATCCTGCTGGTGAGAACCTTCATCTCAGATCTTTTCCAGGTCCGATCAGGACCGGACTGTGAGGTTCTCCAGAACCAGAGAACCCGTCGGTGACCCGGTTTCGCCCCGTGTTTCTGTGTTCAGTACGTGGTGGTTCCGACCCGCCGCTCCACAGCTGAAGCTCTGCAGATTGTCGTCTCTCACCTGCTGGGCGACGCTGGCAGTCCCTACATGATCGGAGTGGTAAGTCCTTCCGGACCGGACCGGAACCTGCAGACAGAAGGTTCTGCAGCAGAACCGCAGCGCACCGGCAGTTCCACCTGTTTCACAGTGGCCTAGTCAAAGCCTAACGCTGTTCTCTCCCGTGCCGCAGCTGTCCGACTCCCTGCGGAGGTCCGACTCGTTCCTGTGGCGGTTCCGCTCCCTGCAGCTCTCTCTGCTGCTCTGCTCCTTCGTCGCCGTGGTGGGCGGGGCTTTCTTCCTCGCCACCGCCCTCTTCGTGGAGAGCGACCGGACCCGGGCGGAGAGCCACGTCCCCGCAGGTGAGCCCCACCTTCTGCCTCCAGACCCACCCGACCGGAACCTCCTGAGTCACCGATGGTTGTTGTGGTTCCAGCCGACGAGCCCATCGTGGTTCCGAAGAGCGGGCGGTCCACTCGCGTGCCGGTGTCCAGCGTCCTGATCTGAAGCCCCGCCCCTGCACCTGATTGGACCGTCCTCCAGAGAAGCTGCTTCATTGGCTGAACTGGCAGACAGTCAGGAACGCCGCAGCGACCCGGGAGACGGAACCGGGTCGACCCGTTTGGAGCGGCCTTCAGAACCATGTAGCTTTGTTTTATAACGTCACTAATCTTTAAGCTGGTTGGAGCTTCTAATGAAGTTCTGACCCGGTTTGGATGTTCTGGTTTCAGAACATTTCAGCCTTTATTTAAAATCTGCTTTTATTTCATGTTTGATTTTTGATTTTAACCTAATTTTTGTTAAAAAGAAAATAAACTTTTATCTTTTAGTTTCTTGTGTTTTTAATCGGAACCAGCAGAAGTTCTGTTCGTGTCGGTTTGGATTTGATCCAGTTTGAATAAATAAAACATTTTGTTTTCTCCCTGCAGATCAACATACTTTTATTTTTGAAACCAAATGTCTGAAATATCAATTAAAAATGAAACCTAAAGGTGATGAAACCGGACCGGGTCGAGACCAGGCCGGGCCCAACCAGTCCTGGTCTGGGGACAAGTGGTTTGGTCCAACCTGCTGGTGCAGCCAGGTCCAGAACCAAAACACTGCTCACTTTGTTTTCTGTTCTGTCCTTGTCCCGGTTCTGCTCTGGACCCGGTTCTGATCTGGACCCGGTTCTGCTCTGGACCCGGTTCTGATCTGGACCCGGTTCTGATCTGAACCCGGTTTTGATCTGGACCCGGTTCTGCTCTGGACCCGGTTCTGCTCTGGACCCGGTTTTGATCTGAACCCGGTTCTGATCTGGACCGGTTCTGATCTGAACCCGGTTTTGATCTGGACCGGTTCTGATCTGGACCCGGTTCTGCTCTGAACCCGGTTTTGATCTGGACCCGGTTCTGATCTGAACCTGGTTTTGATCTGGACCGGTTCTGATCTGGACCCGGTTCTGCTCTGGACCCGGTTCTTCTCTGACCCTGGTTTTGGTCTGGACCCGGTTCTGATCTGGACCCGGTTCTGATCTGGACCCGGTTCTGCTCTGAACCTGGTTTTGATCTGGACCCGGTTCTGCTCTGGACCCGGTTCT
>NW_006800278.1:724887-728835 GCF_000485575.1 Poecilia formosa
GCTGCTGATTGGTCGAGGCGTCGGTGTGAAGTCGGCGCTCGTTGCTGCAGAGGAGCTGCTGCAGCAGAACGGCTGGTCGGCCCACTCAGCCTCGCCGCAGCGCCGCTGGTACCGCCCGGCTGTGACTCAGACCCGCAGAGGCTTTGGGCGCCGCCGGCAGCGTCAGGCGCCGCCGACGCCACGCGACTCAGTGAGACGGCAGACATCTTGGAAGATGGTGGATCGCTGGCTGCAGTAGCTGATCTGGATCTTCGGCGCTGAGTCTCTGGGCTGCAGGTGGGTTCCTCCTGGCGGCAGGAGAACTTTGTTTCCTTCAGGACGTGCGGCTCCCTCAGCACCACTCCGCCTCCGCCGAGCGCTTCGGTTCCGATCGCTGAACAGAACTACAGACCCGTTCTGGTTCGTCAGGTTCCGGTTTCCTGTTCTGATCCGGTGCTGACTGCAGCGCCAACGCAGCATCAGAGCGGCGCCGCGTTCCTGTTGCAGGGAGAAGAACAGCATCAGAACCGGGACGGGCCGGTTCTGACCCGGAGGTCGGTTCTGAAGCCGCTCAGTGGTAAGGTACCAAACTCCACCTTCAGAAGCGGCTCACTGTGACCCGGCCTGGTTCTGGGTTCTGGCCCGGTTCTGACCAGTTCCAGGTTCTGGCCCGGTTCTAGAAGGCAGGCTGACTTCCTGCAGTCGGTTCTGACCCGTTTGTGGAACTGGCAGATAGTCGGCGACTGCTTCACGTTACTTTTTATTTCAGCGCCTTCTGAGCGGTTCTGGTTCTGTGTTTTCAGGAATCGGATCCGTTTCTATTCAGTTTTGATGATTCCGGTGGTTTGAACCCAAAGTAATATATGTGGTTCTGGTCCGGTCCGGTCCATCAAGGACGACACCGCGGCCCAGGATATGCAGAGAAAGTTGTGCGGAAGGAAAAAGTGTGAGAAATATCTGCAGCAGGAAAACTGGAGCAGATTGGTGGAGACTTTCTGGGTTTGGACCGCAGCTGGAACCAGAACCAGAAGATCTGCCACACAGATGGATCCGGGACTTGGACTATACCGCCGCAGTCCTGAACCAGAGACAAATTCTGACAGCAGGTCCCGTCCAGAACCAGAGGTTCTGTCCAGAGCCTGGCCGGGGTTCTTGTTCCGGTTCTGTTGGGTTGGTGTTGGATCGTCTTTCCTCTCATTTCTTCAGATTTTCTTCCGATCAATGTTTTGCTTCGGACCTTTAAAATCTGGATTTCTGGGTCGCTTCAGAACTTTTTGGACCAGTTGACCTGATGTGGGTCGGGTCTCCTTCGGTTCTGGTTCTGCAGAATCTGTTATTAAAATTATCAGCCTCTGAAGGTTTTATTTTTGACCCATTTGGATCTTTTTGGTTCAGATTTCTGGACATTGTTTGGGTTTAACTCGTGGTTCTGAGTCGGGTCGGTTTGGACCCGTCCAGTACATGTTCTAGCTGTTGGTTCTGCTCCAGAACAGGGTTTCAGATTGGGTCTGGGTGGTTCTGGAAGTTTTCTGGACTTTGTATTTTAGATGTGTATTGTCTTATATCCTGGAATATTTATTTCTGGGCCTTGGTTTTGGTTCTGGACGGGTTCAGGGGTTCTGGCCCTCCAGTCTTGACTGGTTTTGTTAAATCCTCCTTCATTCGGGTCAGAAATGGATCCCGGATGTTCTGTGTTGAATCAGTTTGGACTAAGGTTCCGGTCGGACCCGCTCCGGCGCCGAACATCAGAACATTTTTAGCTGCACTGAAATATTCCGGACCTCATCTTCGATGCGGATCATTTCTGTTTGGTATTTTAAGATTTTAGCCGCCTCCAGCTCTGTGGTGTAAATGGACTGATCAGAACCGGTTCTGTTTGGCTGCAGCAACAGATCCCGGCCCGGCCCGGCCCGGCCCGGCGCTGGAAGCCGGTTCTGTGTTTTTACTCAGGATGTTGTGAGGAAACGCTGCAGCTCAGCGAACGGTTTGATCTCGGCTTCCTGCCTCGCTTCCTTCCTGACCCGGTTCTGTCAGCCTGTTGGTTTCTGGGTTCAACATGGCTGCTGCTCCAAACGCTGCCATGGTAACGTCGGTTCTGAATGTCTGCCGAGTTTGGACTCACTGGTTCTGAATCAGAGAGAAAATTATCAGAACCGTACGGCCGCCATGAAGGCCACATTGGATTCTGACTCAAGGAAACATGCGGTTCTGATCCGGTTAACGATGCGGTTCTGCTGTGACCCAATGGACTGAAGGCGGAAAGCTGCTGGTTCTGTTGCTGGAACTGGACCATCCTTGCTCCATGGTTCTGGACCGGTCCGGACTCCAGACTTGGTACAGTCCTGCTCACCATTATTGGCACCCATGAAGTTTTAATATAACCGAATATTTACTGAATATTTCATCAAGTGAAACATCATTTTACTGCTGATGGCTTGTGCCTGATGCAAAACAGCAAAAGATAAAAAACATTTAAAAAGATAAACATTATGAGGAAAACAAAGAAAAACATCATTTTTACCACATCAGTGGTATTGGCACCCTTTGCTGCTAATCGGTATGAAACCCAATTCGGCTCACCTGTTGCAAATCACACATAAAGATCACTTGTGATGAACTGCCTCCACACATGACATGAATTAACCAATGAATGATCATGCTGGTCCATCTCCACATGTGACAATGGTAAAGACAAAGGAGCTGTCTGAGGACATAAGAAATGCTATTATTTTCAAGCACAAGTCCTCCAAAGGATATAAAGCCATCTCCAAAGACCTTGGTATCCCTGTTCCAACGGTGCGTAATGTTATTAATAAGTTTTCCAGGCATGGAACGATCAAGAACCTCCCTGGCCGTGGGGGGAAGAGAAAAACTGATGACAGAAGTCTCCGACGGTTGGTGCGAGTGGTGGAAAAACCACCACGTCTCGCATCTAAAGGCCTAAAGACCAGCCTGGAGCCGTCTGGTGTGATTAACAAGTACCACACGCCACACTCTAAACAAAGTGGGGCTTTATGGGCGGAGGCCCAGGAAGACCCCACTGCTGAAGAAAAGACATAAAAAAGAAGTTTGATCTTCACAAAAGAGAACCTGGACAAACCTCAATCCTTCTGGAAAACGATTTATGGACAGATGAAACAGAAGTGGAGCTTTTCAGTAAATCACACAGTGAGTTTACAGACGGCGCAATGAAGCCTTTAAAGAAAAGAACACCATACCAAC
Organism: Poecilia formosa; assembly: GCF_000485575.1. Lineage (NCBI taxonomy): Eukaryota > Metazoa > Chordata > Actinopteri > Cyprinodontiformes > Poeciliidae > Poecilia > Poecilia formosa. Next base: position 728,089 of record NW_006800278.1, read on the forward strand.
AGTCAAGCATGGTGGAGGATCCATAATGCTGTGGGGCTGCTTTGCGGCATCTGGTACTGGAGGCCTGGACCGTATCACAGGCATCATGAAATCAGAAGATTATCAACCAATCCTAGAGTGAAGTGTAAGGAAACTTGGTTTGTGGCGAAGATCCTGATCCTCCAGCAAGACGACGACCCAAAGCAGCCCGGCCTGGTTGGGAGGGAAAACGGACTTTTTAAAACGGCCAGCAACGAGTCCTGATCTCAGTCAAGCTGAAAATCTTTGGGTGGAGCTGAAATTGGAGAAAGGAACCCTGCAAATGTACAAGAGCTTGAGCAGATTGCAAAAGAAGTGTGGGAGAAAATGAGAAGTGGAAGAAGCTTATAGATGATAGAAGAAACGTTTGGAGGCTCATTGCTGCCAAATATTAAAGACGGTGTCAATATTAGTGCACATGCTGGTTTTCTGTTTTGTCCTTTGGAATTAAAATATTTATGTTGAAATGATAAATGTCTTTGTTAAATTAAAGATCCTGCTGATGTAGGTTTTGAACATTTCCCTTTATTTCTGAAGATATTCGCTCCGGTACGCAAATCATGAAGGGGTGCCAATAATGGTGAGCAGGACTGTACTGTGCAGACTGAACCGGATCAGAACTTCCTGTTTGTCGTTTTCACTGGACTTTGTTTCATTCTGAAACTTTGCAGATTTTAAATTTAATTTTAAACTGGTTTCTAAACTGGTTTCAGGCTGCAGGTGAACTGG
>NW_006800278.1:729552-730786 GCF_000485575.1 Poecilia formosa
CGGTTGGTTTGGACCAGCGTGTCTCAGTTCAGCATGCGTTCGATGAGTCCGGTCCAGAAACATTTAAAGGAGCGCCTGACCTGCTGCTCAGGTGGAGGAACGGAAACACCTGGTGTTCACACCTTCCTTCCTCTACAGGACATGTTCTAACCCGGTTCGGTTCCGCTCCACTTCAGACCCACTGAGCAGGATTTTAACTTACTGAGCGATTTAACAACTGGACAATGGAACACCGGACCAAAGGAGCAGAACCCTTTGGATGGGTCCGGTGGGGTCCAGAACCCTTTGGTAAATGGCTGCACAAGGTGTCGACCTTTTCAGCTCTTCATGCTGCACTTGGAAAGTCAGGCTGTGTTGTCCAATCAGAGCGTCTCGTAGCAGCCAATCAGAGGAACGTTTAGCTTCTGATGGGAACTGGACAGAAATTAAAACCAAATCAAGTTCAAGGTTCATTTTGAACTGATCTGGGTTCTGCTTCTCTGGTTCAGGTTCTGGTTCTGGTCTACCTGTTCAGCCGGTCTCCTGGTTGCATTTCGTCCTCAGATGAACGATGGACGTCTCATGGCTGTCTCTGCTCATGATGGTCGCCGTCTTCGCCGCCTCCGTCCTGCTGGCCGCCGTCTGCTTGGACTGCGGCAACAAAAGTCCTCTGGGTGAGACGAAGCGCCACCTCACACATTAAGACATGGCAGAGATTACTTCCTGTGGTTTTACAGTCGGACCTCTGAAACCGCGCCGACACCAGAACTGTGTGATGTTTGACGTGTCGTTGTGTGTCTGCAGCCTCCATTAGCCAGACGGCGGCGTCAGAGGAATACGTCCCGTAAGTCTCCTGTCTTCTGACCCGTTTGGTTGCGGTCCAGAAACACCATCAGCTCATCCAGCTTAATGCTTTTAGTGGCAGCTCCACATGAATGGCACATTGAGTGCTTCTGATGCCACTGGCTGTAAATGTTTCAACTGAAGATCACGCTTTAGCTTGCAAACTTTTCCTTCCACTCCTAACTCAACATTTCTCTGTTCACTGCGTTTGTCCCTCCGTCTGTTTTCCTGCTAGCTGATTGATCAGCGTCCTTCTGCCACTCCTCTTCCTCCTCCTCTTCTTCCTCATCGTAAATCCACATCAGTTTTTCTGCTTTTCTTGTTTATTCCTCCAACTAGCAGGTCAGTGATGTTTCCATCACCAACCTGATAGAAACATCGACTGAAATGCTTTCCTGGCTATGCTAACCTA
>NW_006800278.1:731842-733055 GCF_000485575.1 Poecilia formosa
ACGAGTAGCCTAATGTACCTTAATGGTTAGGTTAGCATACCTTAACGAGTAGCCTAATGTACCTTAATGGTTAGGTTAGCATACCTTAACGAGTAGCCTAATGTACCTTAATGGTTAGGTTAGCATACCTTAACGAGTAGCCTAATGTACCTTAATGGTTAGGTTAGCATACGTTAACGGGTAGCCTAATGTAGCTTAATGGTTAGGTTAGCATACATTTCCAGCTATAACTCAAATTCCCCTATAATGACGCCCAGACGAACAATTCAGAGTCAGGAACTGGTTTTTCTTGAAAACAGAAATTTTTGCTGCTTGTGACTTGATGCTTTTGATGACATTTAAATCAATTATTTCCATTTAATGACTGAATCAGTTTTAATAATCTAGAAAAAACCGGAACAAAAACAAAAATCTCTTTTCTTTCTGTCAGAAGTTCTGGATTCATTGTTGTCCATCCATGTGAGTTTAAAACATCCATCCATCTTACATCCATCCATCCATCATCCATCCATCCTAATGATGTTTTCTCTCCGGTCGGTCCAGGTGCCGGTCAGGCCCGGCTGGACCAGAACCTGGTCCACTCTCCCTCCACACTGAAGCCTCAGTGAGTGTCTTGTCTTTAAACCAGATCAGAGTTTAGTTGGGGTTAACACGCCAACAGTCAGTCAGAATGTTTCTGGTTTCCTCATATGAAAACGGAGGCCCTTCACATTAAAAGCCTTTATTTCAGATGAAATCTGTTTTTGTTTCCTTCAGCCCGATCCCTGCTGGTCGCGGTTCTGGCCAGCCGCTCCGGCCCTACACACCGACAGAAACCGGTGGGTTGGTTCTTCATCAGGAACCGTTTCTCTTCATGTGGGCGTTTCTCAGCTGATGTTTTCCTTCCACAGAGAGCAACCCGAGTTACGAGAACCCGGCCCCGGGTAAGCGCCGCCATCTTTCCTCTGAGCCAGATTAGAGACGAGGCTGAGCGGCGGCGGATGTTCTCTATCTGTTCATCTGCAGACCACAGCAGGCACAAGTTTTATGAGAGCGATGGAAACACTCTGAGCCGCTCTTAAAGAACACGGCTCACTTTCTAACCCTCCTCAGTCTGAACCGAATATAAACTGATTTAGCTTCAGTCTGAACCAAATATAAACTGATTTAGCTTCAGTTTGAACCAAATATAAACTGATTTAGCTTCAGTTTGAACCAAATATAAACTGATTTA
>NW_006800278.1:733461-739115 GCF_000485575.1 Poecilia formosa
TCTGTAAGATATATTTATTCTCAGTATAGATGTGGTCTCAACAAACCCATGACATTTCAACTATATTATTTTACTTTTTATCTGGAAATAGTGTCTGTTTATTCTTGCCATACATCCTATGTATTAATTATTGCTCTAAATGTCTTGCCATACCAGTTTATTCCTCTGTATTTACTTTAGATTCTTAGTTTATTCTTGCATTTTGTTCTTCATTCATTTCCATTTAGTTTCCTTTGATTAGTATTATCCTCTCTTGGTTTATTGCTATGTCCGCTTTAGTTTATTTCCTGTTGCTAGATTTATTTTATCGTTTATTGACCATCATTAATCTTCACTCATCACCTGCTGCGCCTCCTAATCATCATGTTTCACATCATGTGTTGATTTTTCACAGTTCAGCGTCGGATTCTCTGTTTTTATGCCATAATTCACATCTAGTTCGTCGCTCCGTTTTATGTCCCGCTTCTCCTGTTTCAGAGTTTTGCACAATGTGCGCGTCTTTTTTTTTTTAACCCCCAAAGGTGCGCAGCGGTCGGGAAGCGTATCGATGGGGAAAAGGCAGACTGACATAAACCTTTCAAAACAACGGAAACAATTTCGGTATTCTGATTATTGAAAGTTAAAAGTGCTGTGTTGTTCCATCTCCCCCGTTTCATACCGGACCACTTACAGCTCCGGTGTTAACGCTAAAATGAACGCTCTCTATCGAGGTATCACCATGGAGGGATTTCTTTATTTAAATGGGTTCATTTTTCAGAGGGATACAAAGTGAGGTGATTTTAGCTACCAGTAGCAGGAGAACGGAGCTGCGCCAAGAAGCTAACAGAAGCTACAAACACTGAATAGAAGAAGATCTGCCATGTATATTGTTGCAGTCAAGCATGATTTAATGTTACACAATACAGTTTTACCAAGTTGCTCAAAGTCTAAACTGGCCTTGTTGTGCATATAAGGTGTAAAGTTTACCTTCGACCAAACGCCCCCCAAAGGCATCCCAGCGCCCCCCTTTTGTAAAAATGTCCGCCAGCGCCCCCTGCCGTCCTCTGAACGCCCCCTGGGGGGCGGTACCGCCCACGTTGAGAACCGCTAGTCTAAACCGAATATAAACTGATTTAGCTTCAGTCTAAATCCACAATCTGGATCTTGTTCCTAGTCAGAGGGAGGAAACTAACTGGGACGACTAGGAACTAGTGAGCTGCACCTGCTGACTTGTTGGTGCTGCTCTTATCTTGGCACTTGGACCTGGTTTGAATCGGCTTGGAGACTCGTTTGGGTTAATTTTGCCTGTTATTTGGACCGAGTGAGGGACTAGTCAGGTGAGGAAATGGATCGTTTTGATCTACAGAACATGAGAATCTTTTTCATCTTTTTCCACAGGAACAGATTTTCCCGACAGCGACGCTGAAGGCAACGGATACATGTAGGTCCAATCCGATCCAAGTCCTGTTGTCCAGTCGAGTTCCCTCCAGAATCTGACTAGATTCCGTCTTTCTCTGATTTCTGCAGAGAGGTCATTCCTGAAACCGAGCCGAGCCGAGCCTCCACTCCCAGTTTAGGTACTGGAAACTCTTCAGACCAGAGTTCTGATCCAAATGGACCTTGCTTCATTTTATTTTGATTCGTGAAACAGAGACAGATGTTTTGACTGTAAGCTGGAACCAGGAGTGTTTGGAGGAGAAAAATGTTTACGGGTCACTCAGACATTTCACCAGCCAGTTTTTCTAACATTTTCCTTCAATCCAAAGCCCACCAGTACAAGCTAATTATGATTCTTTATTCTTAACTCTAAGAAAACTAATTAACTACACATTAATTTAACATAAAGTGTGGACACCCCAACACAGGCATGGAGCAAGGAGTTCACTTTTAGTAATTACTAACGGCAAACTTAACACTAACATTTCCACATTTTGGCTACGACTTCCCCAGATAGTATCTAGTGAAGATGTCTCTAGTGTTTTAAGTATTTCTAAATGCTGTTAATAGCTGTTTTATAACGTGTTCACGGCCGCCATCATGTGTTTTTCTGACTACCTGCTAGCTTACTATAGCTTCCCCCTTCCGGACTCCCTCACACACACCTGTCCTGTCACACACCTGTCCTCCCTCACACACCTGTCCTCCCTCACACACCTGCCCCCCTGCCAGCATGAAGCGCTGCCTCTTCATGAACATTTCCTTCTTACCGGGCTGCAGCAGATAATCAATCTGGTCCTGGTCGCGTCTCTCTCATCTTCCTCCGACAGCAACAAATCCCCCGAATCGCTAATTCGCCGTCCTTCTCCTGAATCTGCTCCAGCGGTCAGACTTCGTGTGGTAAACGTTTCGGACACATTTTTCTGGATGGATTGAGGTGCCGTTACTTTCTGTTCCCGCGGGTTTTACTAACCCGCCGTCGAAAATCCGCTCATTTCTCTCTAACTCAGGTTAGCCGAAATGGCGCCATTTGTAATTTCAGAGGAGAGGGGCGGGGAAGGCTGGCCAAGGAGGGATTTCATTGGATAAGCCCAGTGTCCTTCGATAAGATCAACCAATGGGCTGTCGCGGTCTAGAAAATGTACATTTAATATACTTTGTTAAATTACGAGAGCCTCGTACGGAAGCATATTGGCATCACGGAGGAAAACATTTTTCGAACGCTATCAGGTTATAACGTGATACTTACCTTGTTTAAACGTGATAGTTTCATGTCCAGGAGGTGGCGGTAGTGTGCTTTTCGTGCAGGCATAAAGAAGGCTAGCTCAGTGGCTAACGAGTTGGTCTAGTTTTCCTTCATGCTCGGTCTAAACATGGAGACAGGGGCGGGGAGTTATGACAGTTCTAAGGGCCCTGGACGACAGGGGGCCCTCCACACACACAAAAAAGAAAAATTACAGAAATTTTAAAAAAAAATAAGGGCCCTGTCAATTACTGTTATTGTATTTTTAAAATTGTTTTTAGCAGTAAAAATTAAATGTTACCCCTCCCAGACCAAAAAGCACACATCTATATTTACACTGAACTCCCCCCTGGATCTGCGTTAAATGGTTCGTTCCTGCTTGGCGGTGACGTTTTCAGCAGCTCAGTACAAGACAAGAAACATGGCAGTTACTATGCTGCCTATAAAAATAATAAAGTCAGGTTTTCATTTAATGAATTAAGGAAAAGAAATACCAACATATTCATATATTTAATTCTTCCCTGTACCTTTTACCACTTGACAACAGGTGAGTCAGTCAGCAGCAGCTCTAACCACATACCAGCATAAACCCTCTTCCTCCCCGTCCCAGTGAAAAAACTGAGCAACACTGTGTTCAACGACAACCTAGTTAGCATCATTTCAGGGAATCCATAGGGATTTCTCTGTGTCTTTTTTTTTGTTTGTTTGTTTGTTTGTTTAAACAATTACACAACAAAAACAATGTATTTGTTGCTGATAGAAAGTCAAACAACCTTTATAAAATGATAATAAAAAACAGCCTCCTGTCTGGACTGCAGCCAGTCCACACAGTTTTACCTTGGCTTACATTTAAATTACAGATATCTGTTGCCACGTCCCTCCTGACCCGTCCTCTCATAAGTGAGATTGAAGCTACAGTGGGTAACTTTTATTAAAAAAAATATATATATTTTTACATTTGTTAAAACTGTCATTGTGTTGTCAGTGTGGCATGAGAGATAATTTGTGAAAATATTATTTCCTCTGCCTTCTTCCAGTGCTAGGAACAACCAATCAGAGGCAGGAGGCGGGTTTTAGTGCTGTCAATCACAATCTCATGTGGTGCTGCTCATCCTTCCTCCACCTCACTCTGTGCTATGCTGCAGCTAGCATAGCACAGAGCTGTGCAGATTCAAACAGTGAATGCTTAGTTTAGTTAGCATAGCTACCAATGATGACAGATAAACTTTTCCTGTAACAATAAGTTGTTTCTCTGCCATTAGCACATTTAGCAGTGAGTGAATGAGGTTGATTGACAACACTAAGACCCTCCTCCTGGTTCTGATTGGTGGTTGTTTTTGGTCAGAACTTACTTTAGCTAACAATAGTAGTTCAGGGAGGAGATTGATCTTTTCACAAATTATCTGTTTCATAGCAAACAGTCATAACATGGTTGACAGCTTTAACAAATATGGAGATAGACTCAAGAAACTAACAGTAGTTGGGCAGGGGGGGCCCAATTTAATTTTTTGTCATGGAGCCCAAGATTCCTGGCGGCGCTCCTGCATGGAGATAAACCATTAGTGGTATGAGCAGTCTGAGCGGGACCCTAAACAGAAGGAAACGTCCGTCCGATCCTCCGACTGTGGCGGCGATCCTGACTGACCAAGAAGGACCTCGCTGCAGCAAACAGGAAGGGGCGGGACGGACCACTGGCAGTCTCTTACTTTATTTGGAAATGGGACCACTGCACTCCCAAAGTGAAGGGGGCGCTATTCCCTATATTATCCGTTTTTATTTTCTTTTGAAATCTGTGATATATCTTCATTTTTGGGAAGGAGTTTCACTCTCAGAATGTATTTGAACTTCTCTCTTATTTACTTCATGGCAGCTCACAGTTTTTAGCAATTCTGTAGCTTTCGGTGAACTTCGAAATCTGCTCTTTAGTCACATTACGTTACTAAATCAGAATACCACAAAGTCTTTATTATTTATTATTAATTTCGGCATTACAGTGTTTGTTATTACGCAATAGTTAGCCCCGCCCTTATCTGACCACTCATTCGACTGACTACTGACCAGTTCTCTGTCTAACAGGTCCGGAAAATCTCTGAAACCCGGGTCTTACCCCAACGTCGGTTTATAAGAGATATTCTATTTAAACTGGTGGCGGAAAAGACTCGTCTAGCTCTAACTACCTACAATCCAGAAGTTACAACCCTTTTCAGTCGAGAAACAATCAGCAGAGTAGCTCTCACAGCTGCATAGCCTCAACAAACACTCCTGTTAATGGTAGCTCTTTTCCTGAAATAACGGCACTTGTTTACGGCTAGATTAGATTTAGTGACTTAGACTTAAGTCCCAGGGTCATTATTTTCACACTCACCAAAGGAAAGTAGCCACCACATCTCTAGAATCATGTACGCTAATTTTATTGTAATCAGGGGAAACTACAATGATCAAATGACTCAATTAATCTCAATGTCCACAGTTTTCTTGACAACAGGCACCGTAAAAGATAAATAATCTTATAAAACACCATATTTTTTCATTGTCTTAAGGATGTAGTTCTAATTAAATGACAATACTTTTATACATTATAAATAATCTATATATCTCTATCAATTATAGAAGGAACAAAAGAAATAAGGAAACATGAAAAACAACATGATCAGCTATAATAAAAGTACCATTTGCCATGTATGCGTAAGAAATTTAATTGAGCAAAAGTCAAAAAAATTATTAGGTACCCAGGTTGTTACAACCAGGGTTGTTAAACAGATATAAGCAAAAATTCACATTTTTGTTTTTACGGTGCCATGTATGTTATTCTGAGAGACTTTCGTAGCCTCGGCCCTCAGTGGCTCATGGTTAGCCTGTTCGTTAGCATGTTCAGATGCTGGTGTTAGCCTGTTCGTTAGCATGTTCAGATGCTGGTGTTAGCCTGTTCGTTAGCATGTTCAGATGCTGGTGTTAGCCTGTTCGTTAGCATGTTCAGATGCTGGTGTTAGCCTGT
>NW_006800278.1:739350-740862 GCF_000485575.1 Poecilia formosa
GTTAGCATGTTCAGATGCTGGTGTTAGCCTGTTCGTTAGCATGTTCAGATGCTGGTGGTTAGCTTGTCTGGTTTCTCTCCACAGATAGCGCTGACTACGTCAACCTTGGTAAGTTTCTGTTTGCAGCTCAAAGAGTAAAAAGTTCCTGGTTCTTTTTTCTCTTTGCTTTTAGTTTCTTCTCTCGTTTCAGAAGATGAAAATAAAAAACAAGCACTAGAACCGGAACCAGAGGAAGAGCCAGACCAGGACTCGGACTCGGACTCAGAATCTGATCACAGTAAGTCTACATGTGCCGGTCTCGCGCTGGTTGGAAGGTCTCACCTTAGCAGAACATTCTGGGTCTGGTTCTGATTATCCATCAGTTCTTCTCTATTTTCTTCCTCCAGACTACGAGAACGTGAAGTCAGGTGAGTCAAGCACCTGGCCTCTCTACTGGACCGTTCTGGACGGGACAGAAACCCAGAAACCTTTTTTCTAGAACCTTTACTCAGAACTGGGTTCTGAAGTTCGCCTTCCTGCTTTTCTAGCAAACGGATCTCCTGCAGCCTCGACACCGGACGAAGATGAGAACTACGTGAACGTGAACATGAACAAGTAGGTGGAGGAACTCACCTGCCAGGTAAACCTCCACCTGTGGAGCCGGAGCCAACCCAGTCTACTTCCTGCTTTCAGATGATCCGGTTGGCCCAGCAGGAGGACTGGTTCTGACAGCTCTTCATCCTCATCTTCATCAGAACCAGGATCCTCCAGCCTCCGTTTACACTGCTGTTTCACCTCATAGCTTGATTTCTGTAAACTTTGACTAGACCTCTAGACTGATTTGTGCGGCTAATTTAAGGCGAAATAATCTGACAGGGAGCTAAAGATGAGGGTGATGGACCGGAGGCCTTCCAGCCTCTGGGGCGGTTGGCCTGATGTGAAGCCAGTAAAAGTGTTTCTATTAATGAGAAGGGTAGAAATACTTTTTAATATATTTTATCCAAATAAAAGTAGAAAGGGATTTTTTTTGTTTTGGAAGTTTTCTATTTTCCAACCATAAAACAAACTTCTTGGTTTGAATCTGCCAAGAATATGAAGAGTGAGAGCAAAAAATGCCCCGACAGGAGGAGGTGAAAATATGAACGTCTCTAGTTTGTCAGAAACTCCAGAACCGAAACATGATTTTCATCATCCAAGATTTTCTCCATATCTTGGATGATCCAGCAGCTTCAGAAACCAATCAACAGAAACAAACCGGGTCAATTAGCCAATCAACTGGAAAAATGACTTTAGTGACATTTTCACCATGTCACTCGTTCAGACGCCAGTTTATGATTGCTTGAGGCTAAATGCCCAAATTATTGCTGTTAACTTTTGATTGTGTAACTTTTCAAATGACACACATGAAAGGAAACATCCGACTTACTTGGATAAGGAAATGGGAAGGTCAGAGGTCAGCCAGTCATTCTGGATGAAATGGAGACAGTCTGGGGACACAGCCATGTTGAACTAACTGGGATTAAATAATCCAAT
>NW_006800278.1:741610-743465 GCF_000485575.1 Poecilia formosa
AAACCAGAACCTGGGCTGCTTGGACCCAGGTTCTGGTTTTGTTCATGATCCAGATCTTAGGCAGCAGAAACTAACTCATCTGCTCCAAGAGTCAAGAAGCAGAAGACAAACAAAATCGAGAGAGGCGGCCATGTTTTCCTCCTCATCGTGGATCGGGTCGGCTGCTCTCTGAACATAATGGATCAAATTTTCTGTGACCAGGCTGGTCAAAGCAGAGACCTCTGGTCCCGATGGGACCCATTCTGCTTATTTATAAAGGGGCTGATCTGGGACGGTGCTCACAGACTTGCTTACACACACACACACACACACACACACACACACACACAATTTCGTTTTCTGTACGATGACCTGGAGGCCGATTCTGGTTCTGAATCCAGAAACACCCTGAAGACGGCACCACGTGGTTCTGACCACATACTGGATCAGCAAAACACTGCAGGCCCGGAGGAATCCAACCAGAACCTAGAATGGGCTCGACTCCGGACCCCACAGCTGAACAGTCAGAACTTTAGTGGAACTCCATGGAGTTCTCCACCAGCAGAACCTTCTCGGAACCAGGAGGCGACGGTTGGACCGGGTCACCAGCAATGTTCTGTCAACCAATTTTAGATCCTCTTTAGCGGTTCGGGTCCATCTTTGGTCCAGAGATGTGGGTCATGAATGATGTAACCAAATTCTGGCCCAGCAGGACCAGAACCAGGACGACCCAGAACCCTCCAGAAACACTTTCCAGAAGCTTCAGATGAGAAGGAATGAGACGGTAAACGTTTCGTCGTTATTTTATGCTACTTTTACACAGATTTGATGAATCAGTTATCGATCTGTTGGTATTTCCAGGAAGCAGAAAAGTTTCAGAATAAAACCTGTGGCTTCATGACATGTGCCAAGGCTAAGGTCAAGGGTCATTCTTCCCGTCATGAGGGGGGGTCCCAAACATTAGGAAGCGTGGTTCTTGGTTCTGGAATCAGTTCCTCTGATCTTCGAGGTTTTCGTCTCGATTCTTTTTGACGACTAATTTTTCTCAGCCCGTTTCCCTCCTGAGCCGCCAAGAACTGATCTGGACTGGATGGACCAGAACCTTCGGCCCAATCCAGGACAGAAGGAATAAAAGACGCCACATCAGGTTGAATGTTTCACTATATTTATATTATATCATTAAATTTGATGTAGTACCTGAAACTAACCACACGGGACAGCGTTGGCTGTCCTCAACAAACGGTCCCAGCAAAGAGAGAAAAGAGACAGAGAAAGGCACAAAGAGTCTTCCAACTGAGACGAGGACAAGGACATGGAGGACAGCGGACAGGCTGATGAGGAGACAGACACAGAAAGGCACAACTAGAAATAATTCTCTGAAATGTTCTAGAAGTGTTGATGAGGAGGAGAGGACAGCAGGAAAAGACCAGGGGACACCAGGAGCTCCGTCCTTTTTGTCCCCAAAATAAAAAAGGCACAAAGACATGAGAGCTGAGATGGAGACGGAGTTAGAAAATCAAACTAGAAAACTTTAATACTATTCACCTGACCATCGTTATTATTACTGCCGTCGCTCTGTCCACGCTTCTCTGACTGGGCTCTGAGGTAAATGGTTCCGTCCCACTCCAGACCCAAAGCCTTACACAGCGCCCTGCTTCCAGCCAATCACAACCGGACTTTACAAGTGATGCAATTTCCTGTCAGGAATCGGTTTCATCCGGATAAAGTGACTTATTGCTCAGTTTGTTCCAAAACTAAACCAGGACAAATGGAGACATCTCCCTCCTGACCCGACCCACTGCTGCCGCCCCAAAGATCCGCCGCCCTCCGGACCCGCCGCCCCCAGGACCCGCCGCCCCCAGGACCCGCAGCCCCC
>NW_006800278.1:744222-751237 GCF_000485575.1 Poecilia formosa
ACCCGCCGCCCCAAGGACCCGCCGCCCCAGGACCCGCCGCCCCAAGGACCCGACACCTCAAACTGGGATTATAGAGAAACTGGAGAAGGAATCAGAATGATAACCGGGTCACAGGTTAGACCTGAAACCCTGAATGATGGTTCTGATGGAACCGGGTCAGGCTCACCCTAAGGAGAACCAGAGCCGGTTCATGTTGGTCCAGAACCACAGGATTCTCCAGAACCGCTGACTGGTCAGAACCCACTGCTCTCACCAAATTCATCCCTGATGTGGAACCCAAACCCGCCCTGGAGCTCCTCAGGGTACCGTTACCATGGCGAGGAGGCCGACCCACGCCAATCTGGACCTTAAGACTCCAGTGGAAAGTTCCTGCAGGTGACCGAAGCATCAGGCGAGAACCTCAGGTTCTCCAGAACATCTGATGGGTCCAGATGAAGCCGGTCCCTTTGGACCCGTCAGAGGGGGCAGCAGAACCCACAACATGTCAAAGGGTCATTAGTGTTGGTTCTGTCAGTAGTGGTAATGTAGTAGAGGTCAGAGGTCAGATCTGGGTGAGAACCACCACCCAGCTTCAACCATAATCCAACCTAATCTGAACAAATTAACTCCAGATCCTGGATTAAAACATCCTGAACTTCCCCGTTTCCCTTCCTGTAACCTGCAGTCAGACCAGGGTCAAAGGTCAGGAAGGTCAAAACCCACAGCGAGCTTCTTTCCTTCCAGTTTCTGGATGAGTCCAGAATCGGGCTCAGAACCAGAACCAGTAATCTGGGTCATGTTGGATCTCCAGCAGGTGAAGAACATCCTGGAGATTTGACCCTTGACCTTTGGCTCTCTGTGGAACTGGGTCATCTTTGGGATTTTCCAGGGATCTGTTTGGGTTCAGAACCTTTTACTGGGTCGAATGGTTCTGTAATCTGAAGCAGGGTCTGGAGAACCGCCCGTCTGGCCCGCTCTAACAGATTGCAGGCAGCAGACAGAACCGGGCCTGAACCCGGAGTGCGGATTGGCTTTGGTTCCAGGGGCCGTGTAAGGTTCTGGTTCTGTAGCGTATGTTTGGCTGTCTGGGCAGAACCGCGTGAGGTTCTGGTCCTGCTGGCTCCACAGGCTCGGGTTTCAGTCGTAGTGTCCAGAAGGTTCTGCGAGGCGGAGCGGCAGCAGCGAATCGGGCTGGCGGTACCGTTCGTTAGTGTTTCACTTGTCGGCCTCGTTTAGTGTTAGAATCCCCCAAGATGGCCGCCGCCTCAGAAGAAGGAGTACTGGTTGTCGACGGCGCGCGGCGCCCTCGCCCCGTCCCGCTCCTCGCCCTCGGCGGCGTCCAGCTGCCGGAGGGGCGTGTCCTCCCAGTCCTCCGCCGGCCCGCCGCTCCCCGCCGCCGCTCCCGCCGGCTCCGCCTCGGATCCCCTCTCCTGGGGAGGGGTCGGCGGCGGCGGGCGTCCCGGCGGCAGCGGGGGGGGCTGCGGAGGGCTACGGGGTCTGCTGGTCGAGTCTGCAGGGGTCCAGGAGGAGAAGAAGAAGGGATGAGTTAGAGAGAGCGAGGAGGAGAGGATGGAGGGAGAGACAGAATGGCGGTGAGTGGGAGGAGTCAGGTGGTTCTGGACTCTCAGGGACGGGTTCCCATGGTCCAACAGAACCTCTGGTTCTGATCGGCCAGCTACAGATAATCATGAGGTTCTACAGGCTGCAGCTCAGAAAGGCCCAACTGGTTCCAGAACCATTACAGCTCTCCTTAAAACACACGGGTCAGAACCAGAACCTGGCAGGTCGGGTTCTACCGGAGGGTCCGGTTCATCTGTTCTTCTTCTTTCCTGAAATTATTCGCAGTTTTTATGTTATTTCCCTTCTTCCAGATGCTGTAATGTGCAGTAGAGGCCAGTAGGGGGCAGTAAGACATAGAACTGTGTGGCATCTATCTGGAAACCCAGCCTGTAGGGCTGGTTCTGGTTCTGGTTCTGGTTCTGGTTCTGCACCAGGCGTGTTGAACCTGACACTTCAGATGCTGAATGTTACATCATTTGAATATAAATTCTTGTGAATTTTTTACAATAAAAATTACATATTTTGTGGAGCCAATTTAGAAATATCTGCAATATTTCTGCTTATGACATGAAAGGTGACTTTTTGTTACTTGCCACATGGATCAAGGCTGAGGCAGGATGGGAGTAGAAGTCAGAAACACCGCCACCTGCAGGTGGGGCTTTTATCATGTGCAATAAATTCACAATTATGCATGACAAACGTGGGGATCCGTCAATTTTCTGTCGATTTTGGAGATCGCTGAATTGTGAAAAACTGGAATTGACTGAATGACGTAATTTGGTGTCTGGAGGGCCACATAAAAAGTTAAGGCGGACTTCATTTGGCCCCTGGGCCTCGAGTTTGACAGGTGCAAAGGATCTGAATGGTTCTGGTTCTGGTCGGACCCGGAAGCCGCCCTGAGAGCCTGGACTGAATGGAGAAGCGTCCACACACTCGTCCTCCGGGCCGGGTCGGTCTCACTTACACACAGTCAGAGATGGGGGTTGATGGAGAGTCGGGATGGCGCGTGGTGATGGCGTCGCAGACCGCGGGCCGACTGCCCGCCCGGTCCCGGCCTGCAGGGGGCGAGCCAACCATGCAAGACAACAACAGAGAGGTCAGATGGGTCCCACGGGCGGGCGACGTCTCCTCTGCTTCATGGATCAGTACAGCATGAGGATGAGGATGGTGACCCATGCGGGACAGGATGAAGGCTTCACACCTGCCCAGGGACCGGTCCGGGTTCTGCCGACCCGGTTCTGATCGTACCTGGCTGTCGAACCGCCGTGGCTCCCACGAAGCTGATGAGCGTGACATCAGAGGCGCCGCCCGACTCCAGGGGGATGGGATGGACCCGGAAGTGCTCCAACATGTCGAAGATGGACTGGAACCAGAGGTGCTGGACCCGGCACTGGCCGTCCTCGTTCAGGGACAGACGGAGGTGCTGTGGGCCCCGAGACACGGAGACATGTAGCGCGGCAGAGACACAAAGACCAAAGACAGTCCGCCCTCCGCGTCCCGGACTCACCTTGGCCTTCCCCTGGAAGTTGAAGGTGAGGACGTACTCTCCCCGCCGCGTCTCGCTCTGTCGGACCAGGAAGACGCCGTGGCTCGCCGGGCCTCCGGCCAGAACCAGCTGGGCCGCCTTGAGCCGCGACAGGGTGCCGTGGAACCACTGGCACTCGCTGAGCGGGTGCTCCACGGCCTCGGAGGTCACCGTGTCAGAGAACAGGAAGGACCCTGCAGGGAAAGCGCATCGGACCAGGTCACTCGAGTCCCGGCTGTTTCCAGAACCAAATCTGCCCGAGTCATCGTTACCCGTCGCTTCTGGCGTCTCAGCAAAAGGCGTGCCCAGGCCAGCCCCACCTCCCCCGAAATTCCTGCCATCCGGCTCGTCCAGTGGCGCTCGAGGTGGGAGTTCTGGAGGAAGTGGATCCAGGAGGGGGGAGGAGCCTCCGATCCCTCCGTAGCAGACTGACGGGTCAGAACCCGGCCAGTGAGAAGGAGCAGAACAGGGTTAGAAGTTCATGAACCACCACAGACATCTCATGTTTCCTCCAGACCAGTTCACTGGTTCTGATCCAGCCTGGTTTCCACTGAACCTGGCTCTAAAGCGGTCCGGATCAACGGCCTTCTCAAGGTTTTTCACAGTTCTTCCTTGGACTTTGGTTCTCTGGATCAGAACTATTCCTGGCCCAGCACCGGGTCAGGAAACCCAACACTCACCTTGTGAAAGACGCTCGCCGATCTCTGGCGTTCCACTGACGTCCAACGAAGCCAAACACACACCTTCAGCGTCCTCCTGCTCGCTGCAGCGGAAACACAGTTAGTCGCAGCAGCTGCTGACATCTGGACCCAGTCAGAGGTTCTGGACCATCATCACGTTGTTACTTTAGAGGAATAACGATGAATTAAGTTTCCCTCACAGGCGTCTTCTGGACTGTGGACCCTGACACTGGAGTTAGCTGCTACATGTTAGCATTCAGATGGTACTTTGGGCTAGCATAGCTTCGCTGCTAGGCTAACACCTTTTAGCACAACAATAGTCTTTCCCAGCGTCCAATCAGATCGTTTAGAAGCAGAAATTAACCCAGAGGTTCTGTTCTGCTCCGATTGGATCAGTACCTGAGGCAGATGGCGTTCCTGATGTCACTCAGCCAAGCTCTCATCTGCACAGCGTCTCGGGTTTCGATCACATACTGGGCCGACCCGTCCAGCTGCAGAGGAGCAGAAACAGGGCAGCTCGGATCAGAACCAGGCCCGGCCCGTTTGGGTGGGAGTACTTATAGAGAAAAATCTGGACCTGCAGCAGGAAGGTGTTCTCCTTATCCGGGACCTCCAGCGCCGTGGTGCTCCTCACGTCCACGATGGAGAAGCAGGGAACGGTCAGCCGGGCCTTGGAGGCCTGGAACACACAGAGGTTCTGGTTCTGACCCGATACCATCTACTGCAGGGTTTCCCCCAGTGTATTATAAGCCTGGCAGCCCACCATGCTTTACTAGGACCCCCCACCAGGCTAAGCGTAGCTCGATTTTATTTTTAGAAAAACTGATAATTGGGGGGAATCACTTTTTTGAAGCGTCCCTGTTGTCCTGAGAGTTTCACTTGCAGAGCAGTTATTTATGAACGTTTATGCTCATAAGCCGGGAGAGTCATGAAGGCTCTTAAAGGGCCGGTTGCAGCAGAATGTTTTGATAAAACCAGTTCACAAACTGTTAAAATACCAATGAATTATTAAAATTAAATATTGTTGAACATCGTCTCAGTCAGGATTTCTTGATTCTTTTTTGAATCAAAATGTTTGTGGTACTAATTTGGAAATATCAGCAACATTTGCTCTTAATTATGACGGTAAATGTGACGTTTTGACCCGCTGTAAAGATCATGAACTTTAATCTGACATCAGGAGAGGCTGAGGCAGCCGTTTAGGACAAGTAAGAAAGTTTTTGGCAATTTTTGAGAAAAATCTGCAATAAACTTTAAGCGCAAAAGAGTTTTGGGGTTTGTTGATCTAAGGCGGGCCAAACTGGGCCCACGGACCTCGAGTTTGACACATGTGATCTAGTGGTTCTGACCCGATTGCACTGACCTTTGGTGGGATGAAGAACTCCAGGTAGTACTCCTCTCCTCGCTCGCCCCCTTCTCGGTCTCTCTCTCTCAGGACCAAACGACATTTGTGCCAGCGGCCCCCCCTCCAGGGGACGGTGCCCCCGCTGGCCAGGGACAGCACCGGGGCGGCCTGGGCCCCCGGCTGGGCCCCCGGCGCCGTGCTGTTGCTCTCTGCGCCGTGATGCAGCAGTCCGAAGGAGAAGCCGGAGAAGCCGTGGCTCCCGCCCAGCTCGTCGCTGGAGGAGCTGACGCTCACCCCTCCCTCCCGCACCAGCCGGCCCACCTTCCTGGGGGGGCCCAGGGCGGCGGCGCTGCTGGGGGGCAGCGAGTTTGAGCCGGGGTGGGGGTTCTGGGTGAAGTAGGGCGGTGGCGAGCGCGACAGCCTGAGTTTCTCCAGCCGGTGGCTCCACTTGTCCTTCTCGCCTCCCTCGCCGTTGCTCCGCCGGCGGTCGCGCGCCGCCTCGGAGAGAGACAGCGAGGTGGCGCTGCTGGAGGACGAGGGCGGCAGGGAGGAGGAGGAGTGAGGAAGGGAGAGGGGCATGGACAGGGACACAGGCATGGAGGAGGTGGGCGTGGGGGGCTGCGTGGCGGCACTTCTCTTGGCGGCGGCGGAGTCCTGGACGCCCAGGGTGTAGCTGTAGCTGGAGGGCAGCGGGCTCTGCGCCGCGTCGCTGGAGGCGCTCCTCCAGTGCAGGATGCCGCGCACGCTGCCGCGCACGCTGCGCCCCACGCTGCGCAGCGAGAAGCGCTTCTTCAGCTTGTTCTTGGAGGAGTTGGGCGTGCCGTTGCCTTTGGAGTCGGGCGGAGGAGTGACGGAGGAGGGAGGGAGATGAAAAGTGTGATCCGCCTCAGCGGACTCGTCGCGCTCTGCGCCGTCGCCGGCCGAAGCCGCTCCAACCCAGCTGTCTTCCTCCTCCTCTGCCGGCGTGTCGCCGTTCCCGGGGCCCGGCGCGGCACCGCGCTCCTCCCGCCTCCCGTTGTTCCCCCCCACTGAGGAGCAGCAGGACGACGACGAGGACGGTGGCAGAACTTGGCCCTGGGCGTAGGAGTCCTGGAAGCGGTCGCCGCCGCGGTTCTCCAGCACCAGCCGGGACGGCGCCGGCCTGGACGGCCCCCGCGCCGCGCCGGTGGGAAGGGGCAGCGCCGGGCCCCCGGGTCCTGCCAGCGGCGAGACCGCCTCCTCTTCCAGGGAGGTGGCGTCGGATGGGGGAGCCCAGCTCATCATCTCGTCGCGTCCCGCGGTGCTGCCGGGAGGTAGCGCCCCCTCCAGCTCGCTCTGGAAGTGGCGGACGAAGCGGTCGGTGAAGCGGCGGCAGAAAGCTGCCGCTGAGTCCGCGCTGTAGTGTGGGTTCTCCAGGAGAAACGCCCGGAAATGTCGCGCAAAGTCTCCGGCAGCGACACGCGCATGGAGCTCACAGAATTCGGTCCAGCTGAGGGACGGCGAGGGGGACGGCGTGGGCGTATCGGACAGGGAGGACGGCGGGGCCGACGGGCTCACCAGGGGCGCCAAGGGGGGCGGCCTGGAGGACAGTGGCAGCAGGGAGGGCGACGGCGGCGAAGGAGAGGGCGAGGGGGGCAAGGGGGAGGAGCCAGAGACCCGCGGGCTGGGCGGAGTCAGCAGAGAGCCGTTCATCCTGCGAAATGTCTGCGACTCAGTTCAGTCCAATCGCTTCAACATGCAGAGACAGGAAGTGAGAATAGGCAGCAGCTCGTCCACAGCCTGGAACCGATCGCAACCGATCGCAGCCGATCGCAGCGCCGCGGCTCGCTGCTGCTCACATCCTCCGCTGCCGCAGCAGAGCCAGCTCCTCCAACCAGCTGCAGCGCCTGACCTCACCAAGCCGACTCGCCTTCATCAGCTGACAGACGCCCAGAGAGCCGAGGCCGC
>NW_006800278.1:752152-754338 GCF_000485575.1 Poecilia formosa
CCACCAGTCGGGTCGCCACCCGTCGGGTCGCCACCAGTCGGGTCGGCACTAGACGGGATGCCACTATTCGGGTCGGCACTACTCGGGTCGCCACCAGTCGGGTCGGCACTAGACGGGTTGCCACTACTCGGGTCGGCACTACTCAGGTCGCCACCAGTCGGGTCGGCACCAGTCGTGCAGCAGCATGAAGACCAGGAAACTGATGATATGCTCGACATAAAATACAAACCACCCGGCGGTACTGGCCACTTGGATCGGGTCGGTAAGCCAGAGCAGCTGATCGGATACATTACATACGTAGCAGAGACTGAATGCATGTTGCCTGAAATGTTACATCCAAGATGTCCGCTGCACTCACATGAGTACAAAGTGTGATTAGAGTATACTGCTTGCATGAATATTCAGGCTGTTTTTGTCAGATTAAAATCAGCAGCTGTTTTTAGGTGATTACCTAAAACCTGTGACGGCCCTTTAAATAACCTGCCACCAGCATCATTTACCTGATCTCTATCAATTATTCCTAAGTTAAATGTTTTATTAGGAAGTTAACAGCCTCTGTGTTCTTTCTCACCAGGATGTTTTTCTGTAACTTCAGGAACAGTGCAAGTACCAGAAAGTAGCCACTTCACTTGTACAGGTTCTGGTTCAGTTGGAGGTTTCTCCCTGTTAAAGGGGAGCTTTTCCTGTCCATTGTCACTCCGTGCTTGTCCAGGGGGAGTGAATGCAAAAACTTTTTAAACCAGTATGACTCACTGGAACTGGACTCCTTGACCAGTAGAATCAGCTGGAATGACTGGACTGGAATTATTTTTGAGCCTCCAGAGAACTTGTGTTGTGAATTAATGATATCTAAATAAACTGAATTGAAAATGTCTCTTTAAGTGGGTCATTAAATGAAGATCTTTCCAGATTTTTCCAAATGGATCTAATTTCACCTGCAAACGGTTACTGTGAACCGGGGCAGCTGAATAACCTCTGAGTCCAGCACCAGAGGCTGCTGAGAAATCAGAGCTACTGCAGGTTAGAGGCTCTAAAAGCAGCGATCATCCAGCCCATTAGCCTGCTAACAATAGCTGCCCGCTCTCCCCTCCAACCTGCCGCTTGTTGCCCGCTGGAGTCACACCCACGGCGGGATTTTAGCTGCTCCGTCGGGTTTCATGTTGGCGGTGCGGAAAATAATCCGCGGACTGAATCAGAAACCTGCAGCTAACGCCAAACATTAGCTCCGAGCTAACGGCTACCTGCTAACCCGCTAACTAGCTGCTACTAAAAGAGCGACTGAGCCGTACCTGTTCATCCCAACCAGGCGTTTCATCTGGGGCTGAGGCGGCCGCACATACCGGCATCCAGCCTGTTAACGCAACAACAACACCATCGTCCGCAGAGCCTGTTGTCGCTGTTGTTGCTAAATATGAATATCGCTATGTCTTGACTGGACCCGTCTTCTCGCTCTGCTTCCTTTCTCGCGATATTTACAGGAAGCTCGGTCCTGTTTGAACTCGCAGCTCCAGCATTGAAACTTTGCTCACGAAGTAATCAACCTGTGTCTATTGTCCTATTTTATCTGATTAACTTTAGTTTTACAACATATTAAATGTTTGTTAGTTTCGTGTCCCTAATTTGTTTTAAATTAGATAAGTGTGTTTCTTTGGTTCTTTTTTTCCTCCCCCCATACTTTTTACTTTACTCTTTATATTTTTCAATGCATCTGGAAGCGTTGATATACTTAAGAGTTAAAAACTAATAAAGGCCTGGAACCATAAGGCTCATCTTCTCAGCATTTAGTGAAGAAATGTTCTTCAGATTCTCAGGAGTTTAGATGTGGACAAAATATGAAGCTGGTTTCATTTGTTTTACTTTGACCAGAACCCCAGAAAATAAAACCATTGATCAGAAAATTTGGTTTAATCTTTTATTTTACTGTCCAGCAAAGAAAAAACATATTTACACTGTAAAATATTTACAAATTTAATGATCATAACTCAAAGTTTTTGCAGCTCAATTGTGATCATGATGAAGACTCAAGAACATCTGAAATTAGTGTTTAAAACATATTTCACAACAATAAACAATCTGGAATAGTTTTTCTCACCTTTAAGATGAAAAATACATTCAGATGCAAATTATATTTAGAAACAGGAAGAAAAACATCAAGGTGAGAAAAAGGTGAAAGCAAAGACACCAGA
>NW_006800279.1:0-15043 GCF_000485575.1 Poecilia formosa
AAGCACATACAAAAAGTATTCACACCCTGGATGTTACACTATTAATATTGCTTTGACAAATCAGTCATGAATAACAAACTTTGGCTTTTTTGACAAAAAAAAAAGTCTAAAAAGTAACACTTTATTGTTAAAGCAAAACTGATTTCTACAAAATAATGACAAATATTTTGTAGAAATATTTTCCCTCTTTAATTTGGTATTTAGTGTCAGCTCCTCTGGCTGCCATCCCAGCAGGGGGTCAGAGTGGACTCTCTAACGCTGCACTTTCCCTCCATTCTTCATGCTACGCTTTCCGTCAGGCTGCCTGTGGATCGCCAGTGAACAGACCACCACTTCTCCATCGGACCGGGCCGCACCAGCACATCCACCTTGTTGTATTTAAATCATTTCTGTCTAACTTTAGGTGAAAGCCTGGTGTCTTGCTGGGGAAACAAATGTCCTCTGAAGTCGCAGTTCTCTGGCTGTTTCTGCTTTTGTTTTACCTTCTCAAGTCTTCCAGGGTCTGCTACTCAGAAGGATCCCCCTCAGCATGATGCTACTGCTGCCATGGTTCACAGGAAGGATGGTGTGATTTCGGTGATGTGTAGCGTTTGACATAGACGTCTTGTCTGATGGCCAAAACTTCTATTTTGGTCCCAACAGACCAACTTTCTTCCACTTGACCTTGGGAACCTTGGGACATACTCCTTCCATATCTTGATGGATTTCACTAAACTACCTGAGATACGAAGTGCTCAGATTTTGTTGTGTCCATCCCCTGACTTAAAGCTTTCAATAACCTTTTCTTGGATTGGTTGGAACGTACTTTAGTCTTCCTGCTCTAGTGGTTAACCAGGGATGCTATTGAACCAGGGAATGGACCTTCCAGAACCAGCAGAACTTAGACTGCAATAATTTGAGACACATTCGCTGCTCTCAACTCATCTCCATTCCCCTCATTGTGTGACTATCACCACTAGTTGGCGCTATCTCTGCCAGTTTTTTTAAAGGGGGTTTAATATTCCAGCAATCTGTTAATTTTTGTGAATTTTTTTTTATTTAATTGCCATCATTATGAAGAAACCAGATTTCCTTTTTCACTTTTTTTCCTCATTTTTTCTCATTTTTCATCCACTCTGTGGATCATGAAAGGGGGTGAATACTTTGTAGCGACACTGTAGACATAATTTTCAAATTAAGAATGACCTTGTGACATAAAATGCAGCAGGCGGTGTGTAGATGTTTGCTGTGTACCTGCAGGCTTGGCTGAGTTCTGCTCCACCAATGGGACGTCATGGCTAACGTTCTTTCTCTTTCGAATCAGTGACAGCAATGAGCTGTAGGGGGGGGGAAAAAAGCAAAAATCTTAGAATAAAATGCAATATTTGTATTAGAGCAGATTTTTTTTTTAATTCAAAATGCCCTGGAAAAACATTTTTGTTTCATCGGCGCTGAAACAAAGTAGTTCCATTCTAGATTCTCAGATCTAGAATCATGTAAAATAACCTAATCAAAAAGTTTTCATTGGTAAATATATTTCTATTTAAACATTTCATTGCATTTATTACATTACATAAGTGGATTCCTCAACAACTTCTCAAATACAGATGTTCAGACAAAAAAAAAAAAAATCTAACCTGAGAGGGTTAGAGGTCGACTCTGGGGCTGCAGGAGGTAAGGGCGGAGGTGGAGGTGGAGGTGCTGGGGGTGGGTTGGTGGCAGCGTTCAGCTTCTTCTGGAGTTGCTCAACTGGCCAATCAAGCACAAAGAATTACACAAAATATTTAGGAACAGCTGCAAGTGTAGGAACAAGGGAATGAAAACAATTCCATTTTAAGTAAAACTAGATCTTTGGAGAATTTAAGGATTTTTCTTCAACACAGATGGGAGGAGTTAATTTACTGCACTGTAAAAAGAAACTGGTTCAACTTAATTGAATTGCTTCAATTGGTTACAAGGAATTCAATTAAGTTTATCCAACTTAATTTTGGATAAATTCAAATTAAGTTGTTTTAAGTTTTAAGTTAAATGAACACAATAAAGTTTTAAGTTAAATGAACACAATAAAGTAAGTTGTCATCACTAAACCAAAACATTAAGTGAGATTAACGTTAATAAAACAAATTACAGCCCAAATACACTTTTCAGAGTGTAATACTACATGAATACCACAGCAGAAAATGTTGTGCTTATGTCCAACACAAGCAAGCCTCCATCCATTTCCTAATACTACTGCAGTCTGCTCAAAGGCTAAAGCTGTGCAGTTGTCAGTGCTTTGCGGTGCAGCTTGTGTGCTGGACTCCACTGACTCTCAGATTTCACATTTCTTAAGGTTCTTACTTGTAAACTGTAGATCTTTGACTTGTTGTTCGGCGTTAAAGCAGCGGATACGGCACGCCTCCTTTTCCTCCTCCAGGAGCTCCAGCTTCAACTTTAATGCTGTTAGTTCCTTTTGTGTTTCACAGGTCTTTAGTTTTTCTTCCATCTGCTTGATCTGGTGACCAAACATAAACCATATTTATAGTCAGGCTAAAGAATAGTCACAAAATATAAAACAACTGTTTAATGAACTTCGGGTTAAGTGTTAACCAATATTAATTGGCATATTTTTCACCACATAATGGGACGAGTGTCTAATTAACTAATTTATCCCCCCCTAACTATAACTAATGAGGGAAGGAAGGTAACCAGAAATAAGAAAGATAAAGCTCAAAGTTCTGGTTACATTAAAATAATAAATGTCAGTATTTGTTTTATTTTCATGTGCTGTAACTCCTTTTCTCATATTCCATACTAAATACCAAAAGAGAGAAGCCAGTTCACCTGCAGTAAAATATGCCATGGGCCACTTTGATTTCTAAAACTGTATCTCCTGAGAAGGCTGCTTGGTAAGCAGCCTTACTAAGCTAAGTACCCTTTGGGCTGCTAAAGCAAAGTTAGTCAAGAACAAGCTAACTTAGCAAGCTAACCTAAAGAAGTTCTTTAAGCTAGTTTAGCTTGAAGAACTAAGAAATAACTCACCTTCTTTCTTGTCCTTTTGAACAAGAATTTAACTTCTTATCTGTAAGAAGCTAAGTTCTTATTCATAAGAACGTAGCTTCTTATTTATAAGAACTATGAAGCTAAAGTTCAAATGTATAATTTGGTGTTATTGCTCATGGATTTTAACTAAAACCATATCATAAAATCAAACAAATAAGATACTGTAAATATGCTTGTATTTCATTTTTCATTATTTGTGTTAGTTTTCACTACAGTTAGAGTTGGCAGTTTTTCCTGATTGATTCTTAGGACAATTATACACAATACGACTTTTTCCCTTTCCAAAGAATTGTAACAGCTTTACATTATCCACAGATGTCAACTGATGTGAAACGAGCTTTAGATGACAAGCTACCAGCCCTTAATCTCTGCTGACAGGTTTGGTATCCTAACAGAAATTAAACATATAAGTTTAATTTCATCCAACATGTAAAAAAAAACAAAAACAAAAAAAAACACAAACAAATTTTAAGAAGACAAAGATCAACATGCAAAAACACAGCTTCTATTTTCCAAGCAGATTCGTTTTTGTGGAAAGTGTTTTGCGGTTCGGATCGGACCTGGTTCTGATGCTGCAGCCTCTGGGTCTCCATCTGTTCAGTCAGAGCGGTCACCTGACTGACCACATCCTGCAGAGCTGGGCTGGGCATGCAGCTCTGCAGCAGGATCTGACTCTGCCGCTTCAATTTTGTCTGTTCGACCAGCATCTGAACACACCAATAAGGAAATAACAACAGCATAAAATAGATAAGACTCAGGAACACAACGTCGCAGATGACAAAAGAGTGCGGGCTCACGTCTCTGGCAAAGTTTTCTGCCTCTGTCCTCAGGTTCTGCTCCAGGTCCAGGGTGTGCTGCAAAGCTTCGTATTCTTCCACAGCAAACTGAGAAACTGATATTAAGACATTTACACATATAATTTTCTGTTAAACTACATATTGCTAAATCCCAATGAAAGACACCTCAGTCACTTTGTACAAGCAGCAAAGTCCAGCATGATATGTAAATATCATATACGTATGACCATTTCTCATTTTCTGCAAATAAATACTAGATTTTTGCTTGGAATTTCAGAGAGATGTGAGTCGTTCATAGAATAAAAGAACAATGTTCATGTTATTCAAACATAAAACAAAAAGTAAAACCAGAGAAACTGATCATTTTACGTTGCCTCTTAATTTTTTCCACAGCTGTATATATATGTGCTTATTTTTACTGAGCTATACAATATTTTGTACAGATGCTTCATAAACAATTTAATTTTAAAAGCATTTAAATACAGCTTGTAAAATAAAACAAAACAAAAAATTCCAAGAGGACTGAATACTTTTGTGTTACTGATTTCAAAGCTTCAATAGCAGATTTGTCCACTCATAAATACCTCAGTGCTACGAGTGCTACTCTGACACTCAGAGTGAAAAGCCCTTTCTACAGACGGTAATATTTTAAACCGACTCTCACCCAGCGCTTTGAATAACCTGTTGGATATTTCTGCTTTAGCAACCTGCCAGCCTTTAGCAAAGGCTTGAGGATTCCTTTTGCTCTGAATGTAGACGCTTCAGCGATGGGATTTGAAGTACAGCTTTTTGCTCAGTTACTGCATTTAAGCGTACATTACAAAAAACATTCTGAGTCTCACTCTGGATAAAATTCTTTCACATACAAGTTAGAGTGGGATTATTTCTCATATAATTCTAAATAAAAAGAGAGTCTTTGGAGTCCGTCTTCTGCTTTCTGTGCAGAAATGACAGAAAGCAGAAGATGTGTGGAAGTTCAGACTGACTTCTAAGTTACCTAAAAATGTTTGCTCTGAAAATTCTGCATCATTTATCGCCCATCCAGAGCCACCGATCACTGTCTCTCTCCTTCATGCACAGATGACTGCAAAGCGGAGCGGAGGCACCAGGTGAAGGCAAAGATAATTATTTAGATGTTGACAGTGGCAATAATGTTGATTCAATACCTCAGCTCTGGAACAATGCATTTCGAAGAAACGTAACGTCACATGTCACATTCAAAATTACACGTATTAAATAAAGAGTGACCCCTGTGAATCAGGCCAAAGTTCCCGTAACGGTTCATTTTGTGTGAATAGGACATTTTCTCTCCATACTGTGTCCTTTTACTGTTGCTGTGGGTGAATGTGAATAACGAGAGGAGAAAATGTTGAACTATATGCGACCCGCAACGTGTGTTCATAACAAAATAGGTAATTTTTGCAAATCAATGAGGCGAATAATGTTTATTCCTTACCCTAAAAGGGTTTACATCTTTTCACACACGGCATGAATAATGATACTGCAGCATCTCTGCAGCATGGACGGCTCTCTAACCTCTGCTGTAATGCTCCAGGAGCTTCTTTTGTTGCAGACGCTCAGCAATTAAATCCGTGTTGTTGTGTTTCTCTTTCATGAGCTGCAAAATAAATAAATAAATAAAATTAAAACATTATGAAAGAAAATGAAATGGATTTGTCTCTTTTGTCTACATGTCACTATTTTACAGTGTCGTCTCTTAAAGTGAAACTGACATTAAAAGTCAGACATTAATCTAGATGTGTGACAGATTAAAAAGCCTTTTGTCAAACACTGTGAAGGTAAAGATAACAGAAAGAAAGTTCATATACGAAGCGCACAGGATTCAAAAAGATAAAACATAACTTTGTAAATTTAAATGAAAAACATTTCTGTCTATACTTCCTGGACCTAAAGTCTCAATAGGTTGTTGAGAATTTGTTTGGTAGTTTATGGCTTATTATTTGGGATATTATAGTTTAATATTTAAGCAACTATTTGAGTTGTAATTGTTATTTCATAGATCTAGTTAGTATTTCATATTTGGTTCAAAACTGACCATTTGTGGACCTTTAATTGAATGGACTATATATCCCATGACGCTTTAGAACTAGAAGTTAGAAGAAGAAAAACAAATATGGAGGGGTTTTCCTGAAAGAGCTGTGTTTTCTGTGACACTCTGTCATCTATCATATCATATATGATTCATTCATCCTTTTTCTTCACTAAAGTTTGTCTGAATAATCTGTCCGACTCCTTTTCATCTTTGAATTAATAGAATATACAACATGGGTCTCCCAGCAGTGTAAAATCTTGCTATTGCGGTAAAATCAACTTGAAATGAAAACATATTACCAAAGATACTTTCACAAGGGATTCTAGGAGCTCAGAGGGGGATGACAGTGGCAAAAAAACAAAAAAAAAACTACATGTGAGCTTTACTTTTGATAGGCCTTCTTTATGCAGTAGAATAAGCAGTTGGACAATAGACATTACAAAATCTACCTATTCTCTAGTTATTGAAAAGACAGGACAGAAACTGTGTCACAGGACTCAGTTTGCCAGAGGGAAAAAAATCAGATCATTGGATTCACCTGAAGAAAACCACAGACAGTTTTTGAAAACTTTTGCAAGCCCAAGTGGGAGAATATTGACAGACTGTAATCAAAGAAGACTTAAAAGTAAAAAAACTAAAAAAACAAATGTGAATTTGCTTAAAAAATATGGTCTAACTTTTGCTTAAGGGTGTGCACACTCAATCTAGTTTCTGCAGCTTTTTTTTGAAGTTTTTTGCACCTCCCCTTGAACATATTTATCTGTTTTTCAGTTGAACTGCACAACTGTTTCAAGAGAAAATATTTTGAACACGTTTTTTTTGGCACTAATATGTGAAAATTTAACAGTGCGTATGAACTTTTGAGAGCCACAGCAAATAAGAAAAAGAGAAGAAACAATTCAGCCACATTTCAAAAAGAATTTGTTGAAAACAAATTCTTTTTTATGTGTATTAATAAAATGGCAGTCTTTAGAAAGGTGGACACAGGAGACAGAGTGTGATCCACTGTCTCAGTATCGAACGTCCTCTTGAACGTCCTCCCCGAAGAGACGACGCTGGCCTATTTTAAAAGCTGTTTTTGCAAAGCGAGCCAAGCTGGCGTGTCACTCAGTCCGCTTCGATTATGACAAATATTCTCCTTACATGATGCTGCAAAGTATAAAACTATTAGAAATCTTAAACTTACTTCGTCACAGGCAGTCTTTAGTTGTTGTCTCGTGGATTCAAGATTAGAGATTACTTCATTTTTCTCCTTAAGTGTCAATTCCAACTTATTTTGTAGCTCTGAAACAATAACAAAGTAAACATCATTTTCAGATTGATGGTGATTTTAAACAAACATGAACGTCAAGGTTTCCCCCAGAAAACTTGCTAAGCCTGGTGGTTTGGCACTAGGTCAGTCATTCATCCAGCGGCCCGTCGTGGTTTTGAGATAAAAAAAATTTTAAAGTTGAGAGGAAATTTGAAAATTTCACTTGATAATTATGTGTCATTGAAAGATTAATATTTGAACACCAACTATAAAGTCTTAAAAATGCAAACATTTTAAAAAGACCTAAATAAATAAGCAATGCTTAGCCTGGTGGGGGCACAAGTAAAGCCTGGTGGCCCGCCAGGCTTATAATACACCCTGGACATAATAATTTGGATGAAAATACTATAAATTTTCTGACTAGTATAATATCAGGTAATTGCCCTGCCTTTTTATCTTTGCCCAGAAATCAGTTGATCTCGATGCTTTTAAAAATTGATTAATGACCAGCTTTGATTGTGAAGTTCACCTTCTGCTTCAACACGCATGTAGTGGAAGGACGACTGGACTTTGTTTGCTCAGTCTGAAGACTGAGCAAATCAGCTTGTTCCAGAACTTTATTGGTGGAATTTTATTTTTCCCTCTGGAGTCATGAGCACCTTTATTTTGTCATGAACAAATTTATCTGATACAAGTTGCTTAGTGCTAACTGGCCACTTAACAAGCTATGCTGCACAATGTTGGTAATTTTCTTAACTATTCCAATGAGAAATACTGTTGCTGCAATAATGCCCAAGCTTTTTCGAATGGTATTGCTTCTCAACACCCACAGTAGTTTTCTTTTTCAGCATTCCCCTTAAATGATCAAGGATTTTCTGTGAATAAACACACCTTGTACTGTGGACTTTATATAAAATCTGTTTGTTTTTTTTCCTATAAATTTTGATCATGACCAGTACTTTTTAATCATTTCTAGCAGATAAGTGGTAAAAGAAAAAAGAAAAAAAGAAACACTTTTGAAAGTTTTGCTGAAACTCAGATTTCTGAGATTTCTGTCTTTGTTGATTTTATTAAACATGAAGTTAATGCAGATTGATTCAAAGCTGAAGAAATGATCTACCTGAGACGAAGGTAGTGCAGTCGGCGGAGAGGCAAACTCTGGCAGCGGATTCTTGTTCCTCCTCTTCATCCCTAACTTTCTCCTCATCGCCATCTTGCTCTTCTTCCTCCAGGTTGATGTCTTTGATGGTTTCTGGGCTGAGGTACGATATCATCATCATGCTCTTCCTCTTCAGAGAGCGGTTTTCACGTTTTAACTTCCGTTGCAGAGAGAACACAAGAACAATGGTTGTTTGCATACTTTCTTCTATTTGTCACAATACAAAAAAGAAATCAAATCTCATTGTATTTTTGTTTTCACACCAGGAAAGTCCTTTGGAACATCAACGCATTCCAGTTGGTTGAAAAATAAAAGATCCTCACTCATATCAGAACTGGAATTCAAAAACCTAACAAAACTCTCCATTTCCAAGAGCAATAATTTCTACCTATTCAAGGTTCATTCAATATATTCAAACTCTCATCTAAATATTTAAACTTTCACTTAGTATATTTGACATTTATTCAACATATTCAAACTTTCTTTCAATATATATTAATTTTTTTACTCAGGATATTCAAGGTTCATTCAACATATTCAAACACGCACATTCATATAGATATATGTATGTCAGTCATTCTTGATGGCAGAAGAGGCATCGGTACAGTAGTGCACATTTATCTGTATAGTTCTAATAATTGATGTGACTGAATTAAATGTGTTTATTCAAAGCTCTTGCGGAACATTTTTAGCCATGTTTTTCTTTGTGTTTTGTCCATTTGACATGATGTTTAACTGTGAGAGCGATGATTGCCCTTTTGAAAGGTCGTCCACCAGTCGATCAAATGTATCAACAAAGCAAAGACCCTCAGCACAGCCGTCATGAGGCTCATCTGAGGGAGAGGAGTGCAAATTATGCATCTAGATGTCATCTGAAGAAAGAAGTGGGAAAAAAGAAAAGGACACAAAAAAGTAAAAAAACAAAAAATAAATAAAATAAAAAGCATTATCAATGGCATCCCGTAGAGAGCAGATTGCAGCAAATCTTTCTTTTGATGACACCCTTCAGACTGCATCTGTTTTGTTTTTTTTTCCCCTG
The DNA here is from genome assembly GCF_000485575.1 of Poecilia formosa. Taxonomy (NCBI): domain Eukaryota; kingdom Metazoa; phylum Chordata; class Actinopteri; order Cyprinodontiformes; family Poeciliidae; genus Poecilia; species Poecilia formosa. The sequence goes on from NW_006800279.1 coordinate 9,322, forward strand.
AAACGCAATCAGCAATACATAACATGGAATTGCATTCTTTCAACAAAATTGAACAGCTCAGCACAGATGCCCATATAAATTACATACTCAGATGAATCCAGACTGACATCGCAGTGGCTTGCTCTCTCCGAAGGTCACTATTATGAAGCAACAGCCCCTTCATCTTGATTACACAATGCCTCAAAAACATTAAGCGTCAAAACCACGTCTTCATCTTTCCAGTTTTAAATTGATGTTCCCTTGCAGCTACTTTTTTTAATTTGAACGTAGGAGTGTCGAGAAATTTCACTCAGTCTCAGCATCTTTCCAGGGTTCTAAGAAATAACCTACCGTCATTGAGTGTGAAGAGATTTACTGCGAGTTTAATTTGTTTGTCATTTTCTATGGCGACTTGGACCTTATGGATTGACTTAAATATGTTTTGTGTAACGGTGACAACGTGATACGGAAATCTTATGTTTGTAGTTACGTTTTTTTACAGTTCGCTTAGTTTTGGTGATCAGTGGGTTTGAATCTGAGCTCAATATCTGAATCTTATTATCTACAGACTTAAGAATTATATCACTTTGCCTCAAAATTTAATGTTGTTTTTGATTATGTTATTGTACTATCTAACGCAGTAACATATGTCAGCTGTGAAGCTGTTGCAGTGTGAATTCACCTGGCAAATTCACAAACTGTTTCTCTCTGGCACTACTAACAGTGTGAAACATAAAAATATAAGATTTGAATGTAAAATTTCAATATAAACTTTATTAAAAATATATATTTATTCATTATTTATGTATTGTATATTGATAAACTGCTCTGGTACAGATGTAGGATCCTTCTGATCATTATTGTGTTGTTGTTTTTTTTAACATAGGTATATTTCCTTTTTCTTTCTTCATTTCCCTTCATTTTAGTGTTGACTTTGGAGGTAAGTGCTGATGTGTGTCGTTAAATAGCTATTTCAAATATAAAAGTATCTTCTCAACTTTGTGTAATCTGATGTAGGCACTGTGTGCTAATAAATGTTTTTTTATTTATGGTTTCGGTTCAGAAAAATATAATAAATCCATTCAGATTAGATCCCCTCCAATCTAATCTGATGAGAATCATATTTTTGCTTTGAATTAATCACTTAAGAAATAAGAGAAATATCTGTATGTTTTTTATGTCTTCATGTTATGAGACTGATATGTGTCTCTTAGGTCAGGTACGACCCTCCTGGTATCCCAGCCCTGTTTCCTGTCTGGGTTTTTATTTTGGTGTGACACCCCAACATCGTCACTGGCCCACCTTAAAAACTTTCTGGATACACCCCTGCTCTGCAGTCTGAAGGAGGCATTTTTATGCTTATATAAACATGTATTTTCCAACATTAATGCCTTTAAATATTGTAAATATGCTCTAAATTCAAACTTACTGAAGGGTAACGGTGAATTAGTGGAGGAAGTATAGCAACATACAACTGACTACAGTAATCAGAAGAACTGCATCCAGGATCTCGCAAAGATTTTTGTGGCGAGACGTCGACTATCAAAGAAATTGTAATTATGGTTGGTAATGAAACCTCCCCTCCCTTCAGTGCTTAAAACCTCCAGCATTTTCCATGTATGACAAGAATGAGCGCTTTCACCATCAGGCTTAAGGTGTGATTTAAAAATTATTTTTGACATTACTATGTTTGTCCAAAAGTATTGGACTCATTTATTTGAGGATTTTTTTAATGATCTGTCAGCATCAGAGGAATCAGTGCTATTTGAGAACAGTTGTTTGTAGAACTCTCAGAAAATATTTAATTCTCGAGAGACATTAAATGGTTTACCACTGCAGTCAGTATTTACTAAAATTGTTTTGTTTTTTTTCTTTTATCATTTTCAGATGATTTGGAAGGAATGTACTGTGATCAACGTTCTCAAAGCATCACCTCTGTGTCTGGAAATGTGTCATTACCTCAGACATTCTACATAAGAGTAGAGATTTTTATTCATTTTTAGTAAACTGAGTTTTAGGTGAGTGAGCCCTAAGCTAAACATCCAAGCATTAAAAATGTTCAGAACTTTTTCAAAATCTTTGAGTTTGTTTTTTTTATCTTCCACACACTGACAATGTTTGAAAAATATACAGTTCAGGCGGTTTGAACTATAAATAAGTAACAATGTTTATTCTTAAACATTCATTCAGTTGTTGTTGTTTTTTGTTTGTTTGTTTTTACTGAACTCAACCCAGATTAATTATTACATTTCTTTTCCAAATCGCTTTGGGATATTCCTCTTTTTGCTTTAATGTAGATTAATGTGTCCCTAACAACAACTTTATCTGGTGCCCTGTCTCAGTGTCAAAGCTATTTTTAGTAGCATGCAATGAAAGGAAAGTAGTTTTATACTGGAGAAGCCTGGTCCTTCCCATCCTACAGAACTCTGCTCGACTCTAATCTCTCTTACATCTCCGTCTGGGCTTTCTCCAATTGACTTGGATTCCTCCAGTCCTGATTTTTCAAAATATATGTAGTGATAAGAACAGCAAAACAGAAACTAAAAAGAGTGTATGTTTAGTTTTATTTTAAAAGAAATTTCTGCACTAAAAATATTGATATGCAAAAAAAACCCCCAAAAAACAGCTTTTGGAATACAGAAAACAGCCTACTTTATAAACGGGCTGATAAAAGTGCTACTTTCCATAAATTATAAAGATCCAAACAAGCAGAATGAAAAGACACTGAAAGTTCAAGTAGCAAGAAAAAAAAAGAAGCTGAAAAAAAAAAGCCTAAAACTTGACCTTCACCATAATTCACCAGCAGTCTCCCACTACCCCAAATTTGGTCCGGCAAGGTGGACTGTAGGGGCTTTTGTACAAAAATTGAATAAGAAATGATTACAGTTATAATCTCTGCACCAGTGGGCTACAAAATCACTATGTGTGGCTCCCTCACACTCAATCACAGTCCACAATGGGAAGCGTCCAACAAGCTTGCTCTGAGGAACCGGGGCAATTTTCACCCACAAGATGTGCTGTTGACGAACGCGCTTCTGATTGCAACATGTATGATTCAGTAGAATAATCTTCATGTCAACACACTGACCATAGTGCCATCCTGGGAGGCTTCTTTAATGTGTTATGGATGATTCATTTAACCCAGACTTGAGGTAAACAAAGACATGAGTTAGTTAGATTACGTTATTTCTTTGGTCAGGACATTTTAAAATACATTTCTGTTCATTAGATTTATAGTAGTGTGACACAAAACTGAAGCAACACATCTGTGTAGGGATACTGTCTACCTTTGAGGCCAGGGCTTCAGCACTTTCTCGACACATCCTCTCAATCTCCAGGTCCTCCTGAATCGCGCTGACTTCCTCGATGACTCTCTGAGACACTGAAAAATCACAGATATTTTGGTAACACTTTATTTGAAGGGGGGTGAATAAGACTGACATGACACTTTCATAAACATGACATAACACATGTCATGAACATGAAAAAGTCATCATGAATATTTATGACTGTTGTCATAAAGCATTATTCGGTAAATTATGACACTTTTAATACAAAGTTGACATTATTCAAAATGTCTTTGTTTTGACAACTTGACATTAACTAAGAAATCATTACTGTTTAAACTTTACCTTTAATAACATAAAGTCACCTAATTTTTAAAGTGTAATCAGTAATACTTTTATAACAAATTTATATCAGTAATGATTTCTTGGTTAATGTCAAGTTGTCATAACAAAGACATTTTGAATAATGTCAACTTTGTATTAAAAGTGTCATTATTTACTGAATGACGCTTTATGACAACAGTCATGAAGGCTGTTTCATGTTCACGACAGGTGTTATGTCATGTTTATGACAGTGTCATGTCTGTCTTATTCACTCCCCTTCAAATGAAGTGTTACCGATTTTTTTTCTGCTCTTATCACTGGATGTTTTTAACACCCTATCTTGAGTTGTTGGTTGTTTTTTTTTTTCACACTCATACACTGTCACATTACAACAGTGATGTTAAATCTAATATTGAAATAAGAAAGTGGCGTAATCATAATAATTGGGAAATAAAAGGTCATTTTTGTTTAACGCTCTACCTGAAATAAGTGGCACAGAGCAGCCCGACTGGTACATTTTAATATGGCAAGTACTACAATGGTTTTTTGGTTGCTCGTGTGTCCATCCATCCATCCATCCAATAAAATGTTATAGAGTAAAACAAAATTGTCAGAAATTAATTTTTTTTTTATTCTTGGTGAAACTGATTAGAAAACAGTTTACGTTTCCTTCCTTCCTTTGTTCCTTCTTTCCTTCCTTCCTTCCTTGCTTCTTTCATTCCTTCCTTTCTTCCTTCTTTCCTTCCTTTTCTTCCTTCTTTCTCTCCTCCCTTCCTTCCCTCAATCAACAATCATCTTTATCTGGAAGATACTGAATGACATACAATAGACAATTTCAGTATTCAAATGTGAACTGTACCCAAGGTCCATTTACCTGAAACGTTTGGATGCATTCTGCATTAAACGAACAAGAACCGATGCTAATTTGAGAAGAATTAAGTCTAACAATGGAGTCTTTGTTACTATGTGCTGGAAGCTGTAAATTATTTTCATTTTAGTACATGAGTGCTGAAGTCTGTTGGGAAAAAGTGGAGCACCATAGAATCCACGGATGTCCAGTTGGAAGTTTCCAGTCAGTGATGGTCTTTGGGGGGTGGCATGTCAACTGGTGTTGGTCCACTGGGTTTTCTGACATCTATGCTCAATGCAGCCGTCTAGGAGAAAATATTACAGGACTTCACGTTTCCTTCTGCTGACAAGCTTTTTCATTTTCCAGCAACTCTTGGTATCAACCCACACTGCCAAACATAACAAAAGCTGTTTCCAGGGTAACTCAGCTGCCACTTGACTGTCCAGCAAACTGGCCTTCGCTGAACACCATAAACACTCTATGGGGTTTAGTCAAAAAGAAAATGAAGGACACCAAACCTCAGAATGAAGAATGAAGATGACTTGAGGCAGGAGGCTGATCGACTCCATATCACAGTGGATTGATGGGGTACTTAACGCAAAATCTCAATTCACTAAGTAAAATTGTGCAGTTAATCAGATAGATTAATTGCACACAGTTTTCAAGCCTTTATTTTAATCATTAGGATTTTCCACTTACATCTAATGAAAACAAGAGATTTAATTTCCTTTGAAGACTAAACTTAAAGTACATTAGACCAATAAAATTTAAATACAGAGATGTGGGCTTTAGTATGGTTAATAGCTGCTTCAATCTAAAAGATTCAAACCTCGTCTAAACACACCGGAGAAGAAAAGAAGAAGAAGAAGAACATAATTTCAAGCATAATATTCTGGTGCTTTCAAACCCAACAACATTCCAAACCAGAAATTGGTTCATCCCAAGCAGATAAGCTCAGCATCACCTCTTCACTTTACACAACAATAAAGCAGCCAGCCAAACACCAACAAGCAAACTTATCGAGTTAATAATTAATTTAGAGCGGACGTAGGCAACCAGGAGCTACAGGTGAAAAGTTAACTTTCATGATTGTGGGCGTTTCTGTGCTGAATCCACCATAGAAGTTAAAAACATATTTTGCCAATCACATCTATACTTTATTTCATTGTACATTCTTAGATTAAGAGTGTTTAACTTCTACACAATACTGCTCAAAAAAATAAAGGGAACACTCAAATAACACATCCTAGATCTGAATGAATGAAATATTCTCATTGAATAC
>NW_006800279.1:15388-102947 GCF_000485575.1 Poecilia formosa
TTTTTACATATTTTAAATTAATTTCTCTTTGAAATTGGTCGATGTGAAAGACCAGTTGATGCAAAACTGCCTGGACCAGAATGAAAACCAGGTATTTGAAAAATCCCACCGTTTTAGTTGACCTAACTGATCTCCATCGTCTTTGTGCTGCCATTGTTCCTCTTCGGTCAAAAATCTGGCAGCATTTTGAATAATTTTTTAAATTAGAGAAGCCGTCAAATTCCTTTGTCGAGACAAATCATAAAATTTTCAAAGCCTTTAAGCAAATTCATTACAGTTTAGACATTTCCCTTTTCATTGTTACTGATCATCTGATTATGGGTCCCAATTGTTCTAAAATGCTGCTTAATCAATAGGTAGTAAAATTCTCTATCAAATCAGTGAAGTGAGTTGCAACGATCAACCCTATAAAGATACAACCTATATAACAAAACATAGGGCTAAATATATTAAGTTAACGTTATTAACATTATCTGCTAATACTACCTATAACTTAGGTCTATTTTATCATTATACAATATCATATTTTTCTAACTTATGACCAAATGCAGACATTTGGGTATATTTTTATTTTTCAAACCGGTATTAGGAATACTTTGCACATGTTAAAAGACGTTACAAATTACTTGGCGGTAAATTTGTTATAAACAGTTGAAAACTGAAATGTATTTGAACAGCAAGAAGTGGGTTATTTTTTTCATTTTTTTCCTACAGAGGTAGCAGCGCTGGTGTGATCTCTGCTATCAACATGAATTTGTTTCCAAAGCTTCGCATACACACTTCAAATGTTTTGCCCCCGCCGTTTAATTTTCCAAGCCGATTCCCCTTACAGGCTGAATGCTTTGCTGTGACCACTTTTGTGAAGGCAGAATTTGAAACAGGGCCCCACATGTCAAAAGATGGAGCAAATAGTTTGCCTTTGTGACGCTGACAGTTGTGTGGATTTTCATTTGAATAAATCTGGCATGTGCCTGTGTGTTCAATGATTCTCCAGCCCAAACACATATTGTGTTTGACTTACACATTAATAGTGGCTGCCTCACTGTGCCAAGCAGCTGCATATTAGGGCCTATTACGTGATTTCATAGCTCTTAGAAAATTGCTCCTATTCACAACGAATCGGCTGGGGTGGGGCAGCGGGGCTGGCGGGGGGATTGGGGAGAGGGGGTGGTAGAAGGACAGGAGGAAAAAGCCTGCAACACACAATCATGCCTTTTCAACCGGAGATGGCAAGGTTGATGACAACATGACCATTGTGTTATAATGATAACACCACAAAGGCATCTGCCCTGCTCATCAAGGCTTTACAGAGGCTGCAGATACAATTTAATTCACTGCTCTGTTGGCGGCGCTGATACCATTATGCAGCGCGTTGGCACGGGGGGTAATCACTGTCTTTCTTGAGAGCAAAATTTAAAAAGAAAAAAAAAAGACAAGCACAAAAAAAATAGGGCAGAGAAAAAAGATGGAGTGATGATGATGATGATGGGGAAGCCAAACTTACAATTAAGACTTCCAATTCGGAGGTGTCAGAGCCCCCCTGTAGACTTGCGCTCATGCACTTGCAACGCTTAAAGTACTGTTTATTTACCATGGCTACCAGTAATTATAATTAACATATCATTCAGTCGTAAGTGTATTTTCATCGGTGGCTCGGTCTGGCCACTGTGTTGTTGAAACAGACAGACAGGACAGCTGAAAAGGTTGAGCAAAACTGGATGCTAAGTGCTTTTGTGCGGACTGGTGTGGACAGCGCCGCCGTAACGTAGATATCACCCTGCACTAGTTGTGTTCATCAATTTCTTAATTAGGTGTCACCATGGCAAAGGAATTGCCCACATCAGTGGCACTAATGCTTAATTTCTTCCTTGCTCGACCGTAGTGTTTAATTAGTTTAATGGCAGGGGGACTCTCTATAGGCATTCTTGTGCGAGCACAGCTTTAAACATTACGCCAATTTGAATAAGTAACTATCTTTGCGTTGATATTTCAACATCAAGAAACGGAATATCGACCTAAGAAATATCGCTGGATAAAAGGTAAGTGTTTATTTGCATATTGGTGAGTGAAGTAAATACCTGGCTCTCTCCTCTTAAGAGAAACTCTCTAAATACCTTCGTTTTCTTAGCTGCTGCTTGGGAACAGTCAGCTTCGGTTCCCTCCTCTGGTGTTTCTGTGAGGTGGAGGACCGGAATCTAGGTAGGCTGTATTTCTTCCTTGGCCACTCTTTTGTTTCCATGGTGACATGTTTGGGTAAACACCATGCTGGAAGGCACACTTAGGACCCATCTTCATTGTTCACATCCAACTTTGCAGTACACTGCGGCGCGTGGCCCTGCCCACTGCCCTTTCATGCAGTGAGGTTGTCTTGTATCTTCGGTATACGGACACTCTGACAGCATTAAGCTTCCACCTCCAGTCTGTTTTTCTTCCGGCCGTACAAAATCCTTCCCTCTTTGTTCAAACAGAGCAAGTCTCGTTGACGCCAGTGAGTTTTATCTTGGTCTCATCTCAACACAACGTTTTTATCTCAAGCATTCTCTGAATCTTTTTTGATGTTTACTTGCAATCTTAAGATAGCTGTAAGGTTTAAACAAATAAGATGTTTAGGGACGTTCAAGTGACCGTACCCAGACAAAATGAACACACAGGGTTCAGCTAGAAGGCCTAGAAACACACACCTATTTATAGGCATTTAGGTCTTTTATTAAAGTTTGAGTGAAATCAGACGTGTCTTGAGAGAGCTACATTTGATGAATGTCCTTCTGGGGAAAATAAACAACAACATATTTTGTTTTCCTTTAGGGCGGAACGAAACTGATTCTTTGCTAAGTTGCAAAGAATAGAATGTGTTCAAAATTAACAAAATGGTTCCTTTTGTTCGAGATTTCCTGCAGGGGCTAGACTATGGTTTCCAAAAGGCAAAGTTGAATTGCTGCAACAAATCAAGTTTAAATACTAAGCAACATCTGCTTTGTGTCACCTGGTACAGTTTAAAAGTCGATACATTAAAAAGGGTAAAGTGGAGCCTCCACAAGAAAAACATGACTTTGTGTTCTCAATGGACAGGCAATGTGAAAAAAGTGTATATACTCGCAGCATCTGTGGTAAATCGATAACAATAATATTTTGTGCTATGAGTTATGGAAAGCTTGTGTTTCATGGTGAGAGGTAAAAGTTTTGGTTTGATAACATCAATATCCACTGAATAAAATTCAAGATTTTAATTATTAATATGGAACAAAAATAATCTATTTTGTTAAACTATAAAACAAAATATGAAACAGAAAAAGTTGTGTCAATACTCATGTGCATATTGAAACGTCTGCATGAGATGTTCTGTAGAGACCACTATAACACCTGTTGGATGTTTCTCTTCATAGCCATTAATGCATGTGAATTGTTATTGCAACTGCATTGCCTGCACAATATTAGACATTCTGGCAACTGCTTAGGAGTTTAAAAAGGCAATTTATTTGTTAAAAGACAGAAGATGAGGAATGAGATTATGCAAATTAAAAAATAAACTCTTTTCAGCATAAGTCTTCCAGTGCTCAGGTCAAAAACAATATGCTAAAAAATACCAATAAGATGTTTTGCACTGCATATATCACAGAACATCACTTTGACACTGCAAAGATTTCTAATTTATTTTTTATTTTTTTTCCCCAAAATTTAAATTGCACTACTTTTTAGTTCCGTCTACTTCTGATTACAATTTGTAAATCCCTCAAAATGAATTATGTCAACCCCAAAATGTAAGCTATCTAAACTGGGAAATATCAAAAGAACCTAAGATATGACGCATTGATTATCCAAGACCTCTATTGATCCTGGGAGAGAAGACTCACCCATCTGGAACTCAGTGAGTTTCTCCACAGCATCGTTTCTCTCCCTCTCCAGCTTTTGCCACTTTCAGAAGAAAAAGAGACAAAGCACGTTTCAAAAATGACGTTAATTTCAAATCAGTTGATAATTTATAAGTAAGACAATAATAATACTCAGGAAAAAAATTCTTTACAGTAAACTAAGAGGAGTGTTTTTACTGCTATTTTTCCAAAATAATTTTTTAAAGCCTCTCAAGAAATGATTTAATGTGAAACTGTACAATCTAAATCACACTGACTGGAAAAAAAGAAATAACATTGTGTGTTATGGACAAAATGTTAAGTTCAAATGATCTGCAGATCATAATAAAAGACAAACAAGCTAATTGTGTCGGTTTCCTCTGTATGAGTTATCATAGTGATCTTGTTGGCTGAAATGAAAATCTCCTGCAAACATGTACTGTACACACATTTTAGGTCTGTAAATACGTGCATATGTTTTATCACAAGACCTTAAAAAAGGTTTATTTCAGCTAAGCTTTCTATTTTTGCTTGGTTTTTACAAACAATATTTCATGGAATTAGTGATGTGCAAAGTTTTTACACTTGTGTTTCGATTTCAATCATTTCAAAATTTTGTTAAGACAAAATGTGTTTTATATTATAACAGTAGTTATAATATAAACCACATCATTGGCACTAATGCTCAATTTTCTCCTTGCTCAACCGTAATGTTTAATTAGTTTAACAGCATGGCACTTCATAAGGGCATTTTTGTGTGAGTGTAGCTTTAAACAATTTAACAATTTGTAATAAATAATTATAAATAACTGTTTTCAAACTGAGAAACAATCATCTAAGAAATAACCCTAGATAAAAAGGTAAGTGCTTATTTGCATTTCAGTGTTAAATATGTATTTGATCCCCACACAAACATTGGATACTATTGAAGGAGCCCTCACCATGACCGTAGATCATTACAAAGTAAATTTTGTACCAAATAATTGCTTGTCTGTACCAAATTATATTTTTATAGGAACATTACTTCCTGTTTTCACTGCCTCTCAGTCAATAGGTGCAATGCACTTAGTAGGTCTAATGCTAAATAGTTTTTAGAACGGCTTCATTAACATTACTTTAGTCTATTTTAATAAAGCTTTTAGCTAAAAAAAAAAAAAAGACAAACTAGGGTTGTTTTTTGCAAGTATCAAAAATATTACAGATTCATTTTTATGCATTAAACTTCTGAACAGAAATGTTCTGATTTTTACTATAGCTTTGTTACAGGTTTAATTGTTCACTGCAAAGTTGGGATGCACCGATTTATCGGTGCCGATTTCCCTAAATTTGGGAAATTGGTGATCAGCCGATTTTTACACGTGAAGCCGATCTTAACCATCGATTTTAAGATGAGTTAAACACCTTTGCAAAGGTAAAGGTGAGTTAAATACCTTTACCTTTGCAAAGGTGTTTAACTCAACTGTTTTCTTCTGCTCTGCTGTGAAAGAGGTTTGACTAGCAGACCTGCTCACCAGATCAGGTCTATATGTTTGCAGTTAACAACACTATCTCACTGTTGGTGACTCATCAACTTTCTTGCTACATTTAGCAACATTTTAGTCAAAAGAAATCAGTATCGGCCAAAATCTTAATCGGCAGTCAGGATTTTTAATAGATCGGAAATCGGTGATCGGCCAGAAAACTGCAATTGGTGAACCACTACTGTGAAGCAAGTTACTTGCCATTATTAGAAGAACCACATACCAAACTGTCAATATCTGAACACTTACGGTTCTATCTGCAGTCTCCTCCTCCTTCTCCTCCTCCTCGTTCTGCTGGGCCTCATCTTCACGCAGCTCTGTGGGAAGTAAAGGATGCCAGTAAGCCATCTTCATCACCATGTAAAAACATCTGTTGGAAACCCAGTGCTAAGATCTTGTTTAAATAGATTCAAAGGGACACTCATGCATCATGTGATAACTTCTCAGTAAGCTATACTTGTGACTCATGTCTCAAAATAATTATAGGACAACAGGCATGGCTGCGAGGTGACGCGTTTGATGGTGCTCCTACAGTGATTCCAAGAATCCTCTTTTAAAAAATGACTGAACGCTCCAACAGTAATAACTGAATGTGGTTAGGGCGCAACAACAACATCAGGCCCTGGAAGTCCAGAGCAAAGATAACGTCAAGAATAAGCACAAAATCTAAGTTGACAAACTTTGGACCGTAAAGCATGGTGCTTAGCACAAACAAGACAAAGAAGTTAGCAAAGAAGTTAGCAAGGAGTCGAGCTTCAGCAATGAAGCTAGCAAGGAGCTAATAGCTAATCAAAATGAAATGAATAAGCCACCCGGCGACAAAGCAGAGATAATGGCAGCAATGAAGAACATAAAGTCTTCTGGAAGAGTTGATGGCATTATGACAGCCATGGAAATGAGATTCCACCAATAGATTGGTGAATCTAAGATGTCTGTGGATTTTTGGACAGCTGGATAGCAGACACATTGGATTCTTGAAAGAGCTCATCGTGTAGGACTGAAAAGAAACGCAGAAGCAATCCTAAGAACGGTAATTGCGAGGTTTCTTAGCTATCGACAGCAAATATGATATTCAAAGTCACCAAAGTAAAGATGCGTATCTTTTATAACAAATGTGTCAAACTCGAGGCCCACAGGCCAAATCCGACCCGCCATAACTAGAGGGTCACAATTCATTGAACTTTTCATTGTCTTTAAATATCATTTTATCAGTCAAATCAATTCAGTTTTCATTTGTACAAGACCAAATTACACCACTGTGAAAAATTTTTAAAAACTGGTACATTTTAAGAAGTACTAATCGAATGCAGGGAAAACTGCAATATTTTAACAGGTTAACAGGTAATTTTAATACATTCTGCCACAAGCAGCCCATTGAGGACATTCATGATGTCGATGCCGTCAAAAATGAAATCACGTTTGACCCCTCCCCCACTCTAAAAGAACCAATGGGTGAGATTTGTCACCACCGAGGTTCACCAGCAGCACTATGATTGAATCTGACTGAATGCAATATATACTTTACTACAAGAATATACTTTTTGGTATGAACATTGCTGTGTTCATAATATATCAAGGAGTACATACTCTATTACATTTTGAATTTATTGGTAAAAAATATATTGAACCAATATTGTGCTTGTTAGAGATCACCTCACATGTACAGGGCTAACTTGACTGTTGGAGTTGGAGGAGAAGGTTGAGAATTATGCAAACATATGTTTTGTTCGTTCAGGTTTAGTGTTAGATAATAAGAATCTAGAAATAACAGTGGACAGAAGTAGTACAATGGAAGAGTCTGACTGATATTTTTTGTTCCAAATGTTCAGGGATGTGTGTTATTGTAATGTTCAATTATTCTTATTAGACCTCTCGAACTTATTTTTAGAGTTAGCGCATCATTCAGTGCACATGATGCAGGGGATGGAAACTGAACTCGTAAAGACTAACATGAAACCAAAAAAAAAAATAAATCAAACAGGTCATGAACAAACTGAAAGATATGAACTCTGAAAACAGTATTACAAGAGACGATAACTTTAGAAGAGGAAAACAGAACATTTCATAGGAAATGGCTGTTTCACGTACGTCAAGATCCAAGGGAGTAACAACTCTAATTCACAAATGTGTTCCTTTTTTTTGGTCACCAATGTTTTTTAAAAATAAATTTGGGAGACATGTCATTCTTCAGGTGTCCATCTTACAAGAAGATCTGAATTTAGTAAAAGTATGTGGTCCCAACACAGATGATTATAGTTTCTTCATAAATCTTTCTCTAATCCTTTCATCAGAGATAGAAAACTGCATTATTTGGAGTAACTGTGTTCTGGACCCCACTCCGGATTCAGGAGCTGACCAAACACACACCAGAAGCAGAGAAACCGTCTGTGATGTTATGAAAGAATGAAATTTGATAGATATCTGGGTCTTTAGCGCCCATTTAAATATTTTTTTTTAATTATAATTATTATTTGTAATACTGTCTTAGATTAAATTGGCTTTGCTCATAACATTGTTAGAACCAAACATTCTTGCCCTCATTCTTTGGATCTTGTGCTGACAAGTGGCATCGAGTGTGAATAAGAAACAAACTAATGATGTGATCAAGTTCTCTCTTTACAGACTCAGAGCATCGTCTCTCTGTAGTTAAATCTAGGCTTCCCATCCTGGACTCATCCAACTAAAGACTGAAATGTATACTTCCCAACTCTGTCCTGTATTGTCATATTTCAAACCTTCCAGTTTAACCTAATCGATTGCTTTGCCCCTAATACTATATATAGTAAATCTTCACTAGACAATGCTGTGACAACTGTTAAAGAATCTTTTCCATTGTTAATGTCCTTTGTAGCACAAAACAGCTCAGCAGAGGGCAGCAGCCTTATTTCTGCCCTCTCCCATATTAGTGTCAATAATGTTATCCTCCTGGCCTCAGATGATGGACTCATGTCTACTTGTCTTGTTACATCTCAGCACTCTATTCGATAGCATCGACTGTGAAAAACAAGCTTTTTAGTCAGTCATTTATTGGATGGCAATAAATTGTCTGGTAATAATGTAAGGAGCCTTGGTGCTATTCCATGACCAGGAAATGTCTTGTACATCCCAGAATAAACTGTGGGACTTCCTTCATTCACCTCTGCTATTTCTCTTTCAACGACGAATCATCTGCCTCTGTTTAGTTCTGTCCTCTGCGTCCACTACGCTGATGCCAACTAACTTCCTGTCCTTTTTGACTACATCCATAAATCTCCTTTTTGGTCTTTCTCTTGTCTGTCTCTCCTCTGTCTGAACAGTACAGATACGCAAAGAGCAGCTGACTAAACAACAGCTTTTTCCCAAAAGCTGTGAAATCTCTATGCTTCCCTTCAGACACACCGTCACCCTTATGCTGCACCCTAAGAACTAAGACTTTATTTATTTATCTCTTTATCACTGAGGGTATCACTCCAATTTTCAATCCAAATTTGTTCTTGAAACATAATGACAAATAAAAACCTTTTATGTCTTTCTCTGACACAAATGAATGTCAAGTAACCTTCAGCAAGACATAAAAAGTTGTGAACCAGATTATCTTTTCCCATTCTCTACATTTGTTGCTTTATTTTATCTCTACAGAAGAGAGAACCACAACATTTGACCAAACTACGGCAAAAATGAAACAGAAAGTATGCTGTTCTGAAAGATTTACCTTTGTTTGGCAAGTCTATAATATTCACGGTCAGTCCCTCTGCAGCCATGGTGAGAAAGTCTTAAGACTAACCGGAAGAGAGTTCCTCACTTGCGACACACCAGCAAACAGAAGGCAGATAAGGAGAGTGGGTTGGGATTATGGTAGACTACAGTCCAAGTGCAATAAAATGCACATTGTACCTCCGAATCTCTTAACCATCTTAAGTAATTCGATTCACTAGTGCAAGGAAGTATATCCCCCAGAAGTTTAGTGAAAAGCAGTGATTTGGTGTAAACCAATTACAAAAATTGGGTAACACTTTATTTGATGGGGTGTGCATAAGACTGACATGACAGTGTCATAAACACGACATAACATCTGTTCTGAACATGAAGGAGTCTATAAATGTTTGACTGTTGCCATCACGTATCATTCGGTAAATAATGAAAACTTTAATGCAAAGCTGACACTTTTAATTGACTTTCTATGCAATTTTTCATAGAACTTTGCATTAAAAGGGTCATTAATGCAAATCCGAATACAAATTTCACACTTTTAATAGATTTTTTTAAATGCAACTTTTAAAGCATTAAAACTGTTATTTGCTAAATGAAACTTCATGACAACAGTCATAAACATTCATAAAGACTCCTTCATGCTCATGAGTTATGTCACTCTAATGCACACCCCTTCAAATAAAGTGTTACCAAAAATGATATTATCATGATCATCATGCTTGGTATATTATACCAAGTGTTTACTTTTTGTAAAGCAAGACTTGACAAAGCATTCCATTGTGTAGCTTATGTTCCAGTGTCATTTGATAAATAATGACACTTTTAATGCAAAGTTGCTCTAAGAGTTGCATTGAAAGTCCAGTAAAAGTGCCAACTTTACACTAAAGTGTCATTTATAAAATAATACAAAGTTGGCACTTTTAATGGACTTTTAAAGCAACTTTGCATTAAAAGTGTCATTATTTACCGAATGATACTTCATGACAACAGACACACACATTGATAAAGACTCCTTCATGTTCATAACAGATGTCATGTCATGTTTATGACAGTGTCATGTCAGTCTAATGAAAACCCTGTCAAATAACGTGTTACCAAATATGCTTATTAAAAATGTCACTATGGCGTGACAGTGACGTATATGCAAAAAAAAAGCCCAAAAATTCAAGCCCTTCTAACTCTTCCATGTGGTCCTACTGCCATCTGCAGAAACATTCCACCCAGTCAGAAACAGCCAATCAGAGCCAGGAGGAGGGTCTTACCACTGAGTGAGCTGCAGCTTTCCTGCAGCAGTGCTAAAAGTGGAGAAACAACTTACCGTTACAGGAAACCCGCATATCCGCCGCAGAATCGGGGCTAAATTCTAAGTAGCCAAAAAGACTCTCCTTCTCTTCACTCAAACAGCTGGGTGGTGAGTTTCCACAAATAACATTAAACATGCCTATAAACACGTTTATTTTTCTCAACAGTCCATATTAAATGCTAACGTCTCAGGATGCTGCCAGTTTAAACACTCATTCAGATAAAATTAACATTTATGTTAGACTTCACAAATGCAAGTAAAACAAGTCAGTCACGATTGGCAGCTGAATTTAGAAGTTGGAATTTTAAATAACCAAGTTTAACTTTATTAGCTCATTGTTTGTTCAAAGGCATCTTTTATTCTTTTGGTTTTTGAACAACTAATTCATGAGCATCTCGAGCAGCAACGCCTTCCACCAAAACTTGATTTTGAAGGCTATTTTTTTTCCTGATTCTGTGTTTCAATGCAAGATTATCATAAATATACACTTCTATGGTTAAATTTTTGTACCAAGAAGCTGGCAGATCAGCTACTGAAGTGACCGGAAAAAAATATGAACTGACTGGTTCTTATATATTCAGAAAAATAAAGCTGGGTGATTTCAATGTAATGTTGAACTGTTAAATCAGGATTTTATTTATTACTATTTTAATAATGATTAATTTAACTGAGAGAGATTTTCACAGCTTTATCTAACATTGATGGTAAAAGAGCTTCTTGTTAGATCCCAGAACAAGCAAATATTAATTTATTCCAAGAGCTTTTCATTGATATCATGGAAAGACTTCTTGATTTGAAATATTAACAGCATGATCTGTTAAAAGCATTTCTATCATGAACAATCAGTTATCAGCAGATCAGAACATCACCACTCTACGTCTCCCAACTTGAATACTTATGTCAAACAAAAAATAAAGACGCTAACGCGGCTCAAGAAAGAGGAACAGCAAAGGGTTTACATATTAATTTATTCACATACACATGCTCACAAACTGCTATATCTGCACAACAAATCATTTTTTGCACACAGTTGGGAATGTTCATTATATGTTTATATAACCTTATCAACAAAAACACAAATAATGTAAACTTACACCGTTATGTGATAGGGGCCAGTGAGCCCATATAAGAGGAAATATGGGAAAACATAAAACAAACTTCTGATTCGTTTAATATCCACATCTTTGGGTGGATTTTCTAAAGAGGTTTGAATTTGATGCGACTGGAATTAAAAAAAAAAAAAAAAAAAAAAAAAAAAAAAAAAAATTAACAGCAGCTTTCTGCAAGCAACGACAAAAAAAAAACCCAAACAAAAAACATGACAATAAAAGCATTTTCAGTTAATAGCAATACGGTACTAGGAAGTTGAATCAATGACGTTTAAATTTGTCCCTTAATTTAGAAATATAGATGCAACTTTCTTTACCTGGTTTGTTTCTGGAGTCAACGTGTGTTGATCGACAGAAGGTTATAATAAATAAGGACTGATCTCAAACTACTATGATATGTTCACCAGTTTGCACTTAAAAACAGATACTAGAACCACCAACACTTTCCACTCTTGACTGGAGAATACAGATAAACTACAGTACAACCACATATTGGAAAGGTCTGTCCTCTTCCTGAATGAGGGTAAGGGGAGGGCGGAGGTGATTTATGGACAGAGTAGACCTGGAGGTGAAAAGTGAAGATGAGCCGAGGCTTGACGACACAAGCTGCCGAGGCCATGAGGGTGAAAGATTGTAGGTGAGGAAAAAGGGAAGGAAAAAAAACGAGAGGAGAGGAGAGAGGCGGACCTAAACGAGCCTTAGTGGCGAGCAGCAGATTCTCTGGGGTAGAACTCAGCCAAGGTGCTCTGAGGAATCCTCTTCAGCATCTCCTTGGGGAAAATTCGCAGCAGCTGCCAGCCGATGTCCAGAGTCTCGAAAACAGTCCTGTTGTCATACGGGCCTGAGAGAGAGCAGGGCCACACACATTAACCACCAGAACCCCATACGCCACATCCACTCAAACAGTTCAGAGAGAGGCAAGGTGGTAGGTGAGCATAAAACAATCAGACAATTATTTATCAGTTTAGTTTTAAACCCAGATCAAAGGCTGATTTGAACACTTTGAAAGATCTAGAGATCCATGGACTTGGCTAAGGGCAGAAATTGACATGAACATTTTCAAGGTTTCCCCCAGAAAACTTGCTAAGCCTGGTGGTTGGGCACCAGGGCAAACATTCATCCAGCGGCCTGTTGTGTTTTTGAGTTAAATTTTTTTTAAAGTTGACAAAAAGTTTGAAAATATCACTAGATAATTAAGTGTTATTAAAAGACTGGCAAGATTAATGTCTGAACACCAACTGTAAAGTCTTAAAATGCAAACATTTTAAAAAGACTTTAAATAATCAATGCCTAACCTGGTGGGGGCACAAGAAAAGCCTGGTGACCCGCCAGGCTTATAATACACTGAGGGAAACCCTGATTTTGCCAAACACCAGTATTCTCTGTTTGTTCTGCCATGACACTGGACAAGTATTTAAAATGCTCTTTTGAAATGTAAAAGTTTTTTTTCCTCATCATGGGCATAAGTGTAAAATTTATTTTCAGCCTCTTGGTTATGTCTTTGAACCAATGATGTGTCTAAGAATAAGAAACGGCTCAACAAGACAGATCACAATTGCACATACCGGCACTAATAAACACCTAAATTGATAAACGACCTTTAGGCATGTTGTACATTTTAGCCAAAACTCATCCTCCTGGACTGATTCCAGTAGGAGCCCCTGACTAGGCTTGTTATTGAAACAGTGCCTAATGGCTGAACTGAATATACAGATTGGCCTTCCTGTCCAATTCCGCTCAGAAAATATCCTCGCTTACAGCACAAATGGCTTTCTCCCTTTCACTCGAATTCTTTCTGGTCGATTTCTGACAGGGCCAATCAGTGAACAGAAGGAGAAGTTGTGAACGATGACATCAATTTTCTGCGCCATTTTAGACTTCTAGTCCGCTTGTCGTTTTAGCAATGGCAGCAAAGGAAGTGAATGAAGCCGTTCAGTCCTTGTTGGTCACACTTCTAAATATTGAATTAACAATAACAGCTGCCTCGTTCAGCTCAGCACTTCCCATCTGGAGGATGGTTGTTTACAACGCAGGCAACTACAGGTAAGCTTCAGCGTTGGTGATTGGGTAAAAATTAAAATCTCAATCTGTCCACGCCTCAAGGAACCAATCATTTCTCAACAGCCAAGAGCCCAGACCCTCTGGACAAAGCAGAGTGTAGTACAAGGGTCTGGTTTTCACTGAATATGTAGTGAAGGGTAAGTTTATCTTTCCAGCAGCTCTACAGTATAGGCTTTCAAAGAACCCTACATTTTAGGTGCAGCGGCCAGAAAAATGTCTTTTTACCTATTGTTATATTTGAAGTCAAAAACATGTATGTCTGTGTATGTATGTATGTATGAACAATGACATTGTTTTATGTATATATATACACACATATATATATACACACATATATACATAAAACCATATATATATATATATATATATATATGTATGGTATCTGAAACAACTTCATCACAAGTTATTGCTTTTCGTTTTTTACCCTGAGCAATAAAATTCTTCTCAAACTTCTGCAGGAACTCCAGGTAGAGGAGATCGTCAGAGGTAAGGGCCTCCTCTCCCACCACAGCCTTCATGGCCTGGACATCTTTACCGATGGCGTAACAGGCATACTGGAAGCAAACACAGGGACACATCATGGTCTTGATGATGGCTGCTCTTTCAACATCACTGGCTACACCTTAAACCAGTGGTGCCTGGAGGGCCGGCATCCTAACTGTTTTAGTTCTCTCCCTGGTTTAACGTACCTGGATCAAATGATGGCTCATTAGAAGGTCTAAGAACACTACTGACATGCTGAGGAGGTTCTTACTACCACCAGGGAGGAATTAAAACACGCAGGATGCCGGCCCTCCAGGACCGACTTTGGGCACCACTGCCTTAAACTATTGCCTTGGACGGGATTTGTTACCAGCTGGTTGGACACATCGGCGTGGTCTTTCCTGGTCATCCCTTCACCAATAGCTGACTTCATCAGACGAGACAGCGAGGGCAGCACGTTAATGGGTGGGTAGATCTAAAACACACAAGCGTACAGTGTGTAATGAACAGAGCTGAGCAGGGAGCAGGAACATTTAGTAACACTTTTATTCTCTCTCAGAATATCATATCCCAGAATGCAGAAGCTCACTATGTTCATTTACAGAATGAATGGTTTACTGACTAATGGGGGCGATGAGAGCAGCACAGCTTAGCTGATGTAAACATCTAGGATTCAAGTCTGTTCTGGATAACTTTAAGAAAACTTCAGCATTCGTGTTCACCATCTGGAATGTTTCAAACAGATGTGCAACTGATGGGACTGATTTCCTGTTACAAAATTCCACCTAGCCCAGTCGCAATAAATCAATTAATCCATTAATGATAAATTAAAACAAGCTCAATGATTCCCATTTGCATAATTTATCGTTTTTTTATTGGCGGTCCTAACAAGCCCTTTTTTGGAAGCACAGTTTTGTTTACATGCTTCAGAACTAATTGTATTTTTTGTTTATTTATTTTGGATATTTAAAATGACTTCCTGTCGCAGTGATAAATGTTCTTTAGGATTTACAGTAAATCTTATTAATCTTTGACAAAGGGCTCTTGCATTATTATGCCATTTCCATTACATTACTTTAAAATGGTCTGAAAACATCATCGTTTAACACAATAACTTAAGTGAAAATTTATCGCCAGCAAAATTTGTTATCCTAATCCCAGATAAATAAATAAATAAATAAATAAATAAATAAATAAATAAGAAGACTACTACTACATTACAATACACCATTTTCTTGCAGTGCTTAGAGCACAACAGGTACTCAGAATTTTGCTTTGTTTTAGGCGACGAAGAGCAAGACATGTTCATATGAAGAGCTTCGGAAATTCTCCAACCTGTCTGTTGTGCAGCTGTCTGTCGACGTAGACCTGGCCCTCTGTGATGTATCCAGTGAGATCAGGAATTGGATGGGTAATGTCTGGGACACAAAAACAAAAGTTCCCACAATTTAAAATGTGTCCTTAAAAATACAAACCCCAGCCGTATTCAATAACTGTAGTAGAAGAAATATTTGACAAAATTAAACAATCGTGACTCCTCGTAGTGCCGGAGAAGGTTGATAAAACCGTAGTCTGAATAAACTACGAGAGCCACGGAGTGCATTGCTGCTGCTCACCGTCGTTGGGCATGGTGAGGATGGGGATCTGGGTGATGGAGCCGTTCCTTCCCTCTACTCGGCCGGCGCGCTCGTAGATGGTGGCCAGGTCAGTGTACATGTAACCCGGGAAGCCTCGGCGGCCGGGCACTTCCTCTCGAGCAGCAGAAACCTGACAGACGAAAAAAAAAAAAAGTTATTTTGTCAAAGAACACAAGAAGCCATTACTTCTCAGTTCAATCGCTTTCTGTCCTCTCTGAGCTGGCACTGATTCAGAGTTTCAGATAAAATAAATATAATTCTATCAGACAAAGGTCATCTAAAAGAAAAAAGGCAAACAAGACCGTTTTGATTAATGTCATTTATTAAAGCTGACATATGTAACGTTTTTAACAAAAAGCTTTATTGCATATTTGTTAGAATTATCACAAATTTGTGACTGTACAATACCATGTTATGTCATAAAGTACTAAATTGATAACATTTATTCAAAGTTTCTTACTCTGTCGTTTCAGCCAGCAACTATGTGGATAAATAATTTGAATTTTTTTTTGGGGGGGGAAGTGATAACTTCTTAATGAGGCGTCAGCGGAGGCAAACATCAGCTGCCCTATGTTGCAAATTCTGCTTTCAGACGCTCCACGGAAATGACTGAGAGCAAAGCTGACATCAAGTCAAGTGAAATCGGAGTAAGAAGGTAAGAAAATGCATCCCATTTATCCTTGGATTCAAAGGTTAATGGGCACGGTGCACTCGTGAACAGTCAACTCAATGCGACAAAACTCAACCTTCACATATGAATGAGAATGGAAGTAAGTGATGATGTCCTGGCTCTTTGTATGGACTGAATTACCCACGAAGCTGTCTGGGTATTAGCTGACAATTGCTGCAGCTGTACATGGACCAAGGTTATGGCCAGCCACCACAGAAAGGGAACATGCACGTGCATCATTTAAAGACCTCCATTGTGCTGGAGACACATTGAGACAGCAAACCGTACGGCACGGGAAGGAGGATTCCAGCGGCACAATGGGCAGAGACAAGAGGCTTGAATTCTGCTCAGGTTCCTGAGAATTCATTCGTTTTCCCTCTGTGTGCCCTCAGTCAGGTCTTTTGTGTTCAAGTTTTTCAGTTTCGGACCATGTTTGGCTTTTTTTTTTTTTTCTCCCTTAGAAATTCCACAAATTAAACATTTTAGTTTGCTTGTTTGTTTTGTGTGAAATGAGACAAAGTGTTTTACTGCACACTTGTTGTTTCTTTATTTTCCCAGAACACTAAAGAAGGGTGGGAATACACACCAAAGACCACGCTCTGTAGAAAATAAAACTGTTCACTAAAGTAGAAGAGCGTATAAACAGAGCAGAAATCCAAGGTTTCTCCTTACTTCAGTAGTTCCACTTGCAGAGTCACAGCTCTGTTGAGCCATCCACTCCCTCAGCTCTGGGCAGTGGAACTCTTCATAAATAAAATATATCCTATTAAAAATTGAATTCTCGGTATATCCATGGTAACAAGGTCATAAAATAGTTTGGCACTGACGGAAATAATGGATCTGGGTTTAGATTGTTCAATTCTATCCGAGTTATCCACAGTATTAGCTTCATCTAACCCATCAAACTGTATGTTAGACCACATACTCAGCTAATTATTTAAAAGCGAAAAAGTGAAGTTCTACGTTTAGAACTTTTTTTAAATTGCCGTAATAAATTAAATAGCTACTTTTACTGGTAACACTTTATTTGACGGGGTGTGCATAAGACTGACATGACAGTGTCATAAACATGACATAACATCTGTTATGAACATGAAGGAGCCTTTATGATCTCTGAGTGTTATCATGAAGTGTCATTTGGTAAATAATGACACTTTTAATGCAAAGTCAGGACTTGTAATGGTCTTTCAATGCAACTTTTAGAGCAACTTTGCATTAAAAGTGTCATTATTTACAGAATGACACTTCATGATAACACTCAGACATTCATGAAGACTCCATCATCTTCATAACAGATGCTATGTCATGTTTATGACACTGTCATGTCAGTCTTATGCACATCCCGTCAAATAAATTGTTACCCTTTTACCTACTTTCTCCGAGA
The DNA here is from genome assembly GCF_000485575.1 of Poecilia formosa. Taxonomy (NCBI): domain Eukaryota; kingdom Metazoa; phylum Chordata; class Actinopteri; order Cyprinodontiformes; family Poeciliidae; genus Poecilia; species Poecilia formosa. The sequence goes on from NW_006800279.1 coordinate 33,094, forward strand.
GCTGTTTGAGAAGTTTGAGTCAGGTCTTAGAGCTCATCACTGCAATGGAAAAAAGCAACAGTGAAAGTCACTAATAATTTCATCCAGTTGGCCACACTGTTCTCTTAAAAAGGCTCGAACATGCGGTAGGGACCTGGAGAACAGCACCGGGCTGTTTGGATCCTGTTGGACAGACTCCACTTTGTTTATGTCACTAGTGAATCGTCTTCACTAGTGACGATTATATAAAGCACCACAGGGGTCAGTGCTTGGGCCAGTTCCATTTCCAATGCTTTCACTTGCTACAATGATCACTGCACACATGTCAGATGTTGTAGAAATGGTTCTAGTACCTCTCTCAGGGCTTCAGCATAGGAGCTCATGTCAGTGAGGATGACCAGAACGTGTTTCTCACATTGGTAAGCCAGGTACTCTGCTGTGGTCAACGCCAGGCGAGGTGTAATTATGCGCTCAATTCTGATAAGGAACAGAAAACATATAAAAACACTTAACTTTGCTAAACTAAAGAAAGAAAATGAAATGGTGTTCCGGTGTAAAGCCACAGAAGACAGTAAACGGTTTCTATGTGTGTCTTACGTGGGATCGTTAGCCAGGTTGAGGAAAAGGCAGACGTTGTCCATGGAGCCATTTTCCTCAAAGTCCGACTTAAAGAATCGAGCGGTTTCCATGTTGACCTGAGACAACACAAGGTCATTAAGAATCTTTCGTTCAATCATTCTGACCACAACCAATATTCACACATTTTATCAGAAACACTGTTGGAAAGCTCAGATAGGTTTAAAGATCAAAGTTTGATCTCCGAGCATTAAATATCAATGGTATATTATTATTCTGTGCTTAAAGAATAATAATAATTTTAAAAAATGAAATAAAAGCTAAAGGGAGATGGTTTCAAAATCAGTGGGTTAACTGGAACAAAAAGTATTGCGGTAATTTCCTATCAGACAGAGACAGAACTGGGAGTCATTGGTGCAGCATCTTCTGCTCGCTCAGTGATTGTTTTAGTTTAAGAAAGTGATGCATTGATGTCTAATGATCAGCATTCCTGATGAACAAGCCCCGTCAACGCCGGTTCAGACTGCAGTAAACGACGTGACGCAACGTCTTAAGAAAAAAGATTTGATGTAAATATTTCTAACATACTGAACACAGAATCTTAGTTGAATTTTCAAACCTCATGTATGAAGTTCAAAAACTATGGGTGGGGGCAGGGGGCAGTGGCAGTCCCCCATGGCTGTAAGTACATCTTCCCAACTTGATTAAATTATTTGATTTTGCGGATTTATCCTTTTGTTTTACTGTGAAGCAGTTTATCTGATACACAAAAGTAAATTCTCTTCCTGAAAGCCCGAAAGACCAACGCTTCAGCAAAAACGCCTCTTCTAAATGTCAAACCTACATTTTCTCATTTGTAGTCATTTACAGTAAACCACCGGATGTGATGAGGTCATTCTTTCATCCGTTTACATGACTGAAAGGAAACAGAATTAAAAATTGATTCAGCCATGTCTCCCCAGTTAAACAGTAAGCAGCGTTTCCCTCAGTGCATTATAAACCTGTGAAAGTCACTAATAATTTCATCCAGTTGGCCACACTGTTCTCTTAGAAAGGCTCAAACATGCGGTAGGGATCTGAGGAACAGCAGGCTTTACTTGTGCCCCCACCAGGCTAAGCATTGTTAATTTATTAACTGTTTGTTTTTTTGTTTTTTAAATGACTGCCTTTTATAAGACTTTATACTTGGTGTTCAGGTATTGATCTTCCAGTCTTCTAAAAATGCATAACTATAAAATGATATTTTTAAATTTTCTGTCAATTTTAAATATTTTTTAACTCAAGAACAAGGTGGGGGCTGGATGACTGCCGTAGCGTCCCGAGCGCCGGGCTTAGCAAGTTTTCTGGGGGAAACCTTGAATAAGGTTTACTGAAAACGTATATGATGGACGGGCGACCCGTCATTGGTGCTCAGTGACCTTGGTAGAAGCAACTTGGGGTCCTACCAAATGGTGCACACATTGGGAGGATGAATGATGAAGAATAGTACAATAACAGGAGACATTTTCCCTATACAAAATTTGGGTACAAAATTCATCATAAATTAGTGTAAATTTAATCAGTAAAAATAGTCAGATTATTTGGTTGACTAGGCACTGAAGGAAGAGAATATTATGATGATAGATGTTGAATTATTAAAGCTGAATTAGAGACAGAAAAAAGCCAGAGAACCTGAGCTGTGCAAGAGTGAAAAAAAAACAAAAACTATTAATGCTTTCCGTTTGCTCCCCTCCCACCCGCCCCGCAATAAAGATATGCAGTGCTGTTACAATATGCATCATTTCCTTTTGAAAATGCACATCCATGTGCCTCTTCACATGCTACTGCCCAATGAAAGGCAGAAGGACAGATCAGCATTTAGCTAGAGAGACACAAACCCTTGTGTGCATGTGTGTGTCGGGAGAGGGTCAAGTTGTCACAAAGGAGGCATTACTGCAGCCAGAAGGAGCAGCTGAGAGGCAGAGAACCTGACACTGCCATGCCTGAAGGTGTGAAAAGACTGTTGAATAAGGAACTTCCCTTCGTGGCTGGAGAATATGCTCACAAGTGCAGAAGTAAAAAGATGAACTTAAAGGTTAAATCCACCTTATGAATAAAAGGGAACGTTGGAGAAAGCGGGCAAGGCGTCACCTCAGGGATTAGCAGTGCAAATTCAGGCTGACTTTAGAGACGGGGGTCGATAGGAGAGTGGGGGCCTGTGGCTGGTTACAAACCTGCAGGATTCAGGATGTCATTTGTTTGCTTACCCCCATGGCTGCAAAGACAATGGCAAAGTTCTCAGCGCTGTAATCCATCACGTCCTTGGGCTTCTGCACGAGGCCAGCCTGGCGACAGATCTGAGCAGCGATCTGAAAGGAGAGCAGCACACGTAAAGCCACTCTTCTGGTTTCTATGCCAGATAGTTTTCTGGTTGGGTTGATGCAACGCATCAAGGCTGGCTCCAAGTGATTCACATGAAGCATTATTATTATGAATAGGCAACAGACAAACTGTCCTAAGAAGATATAACTACAATAGGAAAAAAAAAATTTAAAAGCAAACCATTGCCAAGGTAAAAATCACATGAAGGTTAAGTGAGCCAGTTTTAACAAGCTCTTAGCTCGTCTGTTTGTCCCAAATTCTGTTTGTCCAAACTGAGGTGGCATTAGAGAGTTCGCCATTTTGAATAGGGTTAGGGATCTCATTGCCATTTTTCAGATTAGAGCAATTTAGGGTCCAGTCTAAACAGCTGAAGACATAATGAACTAGCTTTGTTTGTCTGCAAGTTGTAAGAAAATACGAACGATGGGATTTGCTCATCTCTGGTGTTTTCTCAGGGGTTCGGATGGGTTACTCCAACCTTCCAGTAAGTAAGTACATCATCTCAACTGCACTTTTACAAATCGATTTACTTGTAAAATTGATGATGAGCTCAATAGTTATTTTACCAGCTGTGGAATTATGCCCCACTCTAGTCCTTTACTAGAAGTATATATCCATTTTTTTTAATCACTACATTTATTAATATATTCTTGACATATTTCAGAACTGGATGAAAGGAAAACTATGAATGAACCTGAAGGTCTCACCTCGTTATGGGGCAGCCCAGCAGCAGAGAAGATGGGAATCTTCTGCCCTCTGGCAATGCTGTTCATGCCGTCGATGGCAGAGATGCCGGTCTGAATCATCTCCTCGGGGTAGATACGGCACTGAGGATTAATGGGCTGACCTGCGATCGAACACAAACACACTTAAGCTTTCAGAAGACGTTGTCTTTTGTTTTTCTTTAAAAAGAAAAATCAGCTGTGCTGCAAAGAATGCCTTCGTTTAACTGAGGAACTGATTCAATTAACTCAAGAAATCAATATTCCTTTTTTAGATTTGAATATACACAGTAAAAAGTTGAGATGACATGTTTCCACGGCCCGCCCCCCCAGCCCACATCAACCCCAGAAAACTGATGCGATGATGGACCTGGTTCTGAGACTCCAGTCACACTGAAACGTCCATCTCAACAAGTTCAAATATCACTGGAGATCCATTTATTTCAGGGAGTAATTTCACAATTTCTCTCTGTTGATGTATTGTTCTACACACAACTAAAGAAAATGCAACACTTAGTTTCTTAGAATAATACATCAGGCAAATAATAAAATAATAATGATAATTAGGCCTGTCACGATAACAAATTTTGCTGAGCGACTGTCTAAAAAATTATTGTGATAAACGATAATATTGTTTCAAGACCTTTTGACACTCATTTCATGGAAATGACTAATAATGCATGCGATTTCCTGCCATAGATAGATGCACTTTATTTTCAAAAGAACACATAACACTGGAACTAATAAACTAAATAAACAAAACAACCAAAAACAAAAAGGATTCTCAGTCTCCATTAACAAAAAAAACGTACTTGAATAAAAACTAAACAACATAAGTACAACAGTATTTAGCAGTATTATGATATATAAATCACTACTAATTTAGTGATTTAGTAATCACTAAATTACTGAAATTTAGTGATTTCAGTAATCACTAAATTTAAATAGAGAAGACGGGCACATCCGACTACCTAATGCAGTAGTTCACACTACACGATTTTTTGCCCCTATTTTCCCTTTATGATAATCTTAGAATGTTGGCCGATCTAAGATTGTCGCTGGTGATTTCATAACCAATCATCCTGCAGTGTGTGGTGTGTTACGGTAGGTCGTTGTGGCCGCTCCGATTTAAATCAGGAGGTTTCCCTGACTGGAAGCGTTAACGCAGCCTGTTGAATGTGATAGGTAGTCAATCAGAAAGCCTGGATTCTCCTCCATGCTTTTTGAGGGGGAATTACGGAGGGGAATCCTAAACAGCTGACACAGTGCAACTGAGATGACATGTGGAAACAACATTAATGTTTATTCAACATTTCATGCAAAGAATATAGAAATGACAAGGGGAGGAGTTGAAGCCAAATTGCTACCGTAGTTGATAAACCCAGTAAGTTTTCAGCTGTTATTCGTTAACGTGACATAAAGAGGTTATAATGATTTTCATTCAGTCAGGACTTTAAGCTGACTCTAGCTACATGCATTGCAGGTAGATTCTAGTAAAGCATTGATTAATCCCTGGTTTTAACATGAATTAACTGGACTTGTAGCCCTTATTTTGTGCCCAGGTGGCTGGACACCACACGGCATGATCGAACCTGATCAAACCGTTATACGTAGGATTTCTGTCGGTTAATGTGTCTCAGGTTTTGAAAATGGGCCGACAATCAGCCGACAACTCATGTAGTGTGCGCTGGACATTGCACTAAGGAAATGAGGAAGGGAGGGTCAGTGGAGAGCACCGGAGCTGAGCTTTTTTCATTCAGTGTCGGCACCAGAGAGAATAAAAGGCAGGAAGAGACGATAAAGCCGATAATTAAAATGAGGTCGATAGGTTTAATTCATCGTGCGATTAATTGATTTATTGTTTATCACGACAGGCCTAATAATAATAATAATAAACACTTTAATCCAGAAATGTGGACTTCATGGAAAGCACTTAATTCCTGCCTAAAGGTTGTTGTTGTTTTCAAAAACTTCTGATTCGACACTAAAGAGTGTCATGAGTATTAAATGTCATTGCAAATATACTTCTGGTTGTTTAAAATAAAAGCTCTTCCTGCTGGAATAATCCAGAAACTTCACATTAACAGGAGCTAACCTATTTCTGCTGATAAAAATGAATTGTCATTTTTCAGGCTGAAAAACGACACCTTATTAATATCTACAAAATATAGATATTCATTTAAAAATATATGTTTAGAAAACAAATATGTTGAAGAACATGCATTAAGGACAAAACATCATAAATTTTAAAAACCTAAACACTGAGCCAAACTTTAAGAAACATTACAATTTAGAACGAAAAGCAAACTTAGTATTCCAGTGGGGTTAGGGTAACCCTAACCTTTCCACTGCAAGGTGAAATGATTTGCAAAATTTCCATGTAAATCATCAGAAAACATTTTTTTAGAAATAATGAGGTCATAGCCCCATGTGACCCATACTGCTTTGCTATATTTCAGCAAATGCTTTAAATCGTAATTTGCATGTGGAAATGTCTGGATAAAGCCCCAAAGCTCTCTGTATGCAGAGTGTTCCTGCTCATAACGGTACACAGTGACCTGCCAACTTTGCAACACTTCTTTATTTAAAATGTTCAAAAAGCAAAACGAGGCCATACCCATGATGTCCAAGTAGTCTTCAGCCAGAACGCTGGGACCGCGGTCAATGGGTTTGCCTGAGCCATTGAACACACGCCCTGAAAACAAGATTTTATTTTTATTATTATTTTTTTAGTCAACAATTAATCATGTCTTCGATTGGATAAATGTCTGCCTGATTTATATGGCAGATGAATTCATTACTAAGACAGCAATAAAAAGAAATTTAGTAGATTATTCCCTCAGATGTGTGATCTATTCTGTTTTCTGTCAAACTCTTAAGGGAGACTATAAGTACGGGTCTATTGGCTCTCGTCAAACCCACAAGTAGCAAGTACAAATAATTAATTATATATTCAGGGACATGATTAATGACACTTGAGAAACAAAAGCAGATTTACTTTCTGTTTGCACTCAAATGTATTTAACCTTGCGCTGCACTGAGATAATCACATTGATTGAGACATTCAGGAACATCAAATGAAGCCTTTGATTCAGGGTATATTTTGTTCAGTTTACCAAGGAGTCAGATGATTCAAGTAAATTAGCACAGAGGAGGTGAAAATGAAAAAAAAGGCATATAATAGCAGAGGTGTCTGTAAATAAAAAATAAAATAATAAAAATTAAAAAAAAAACACAGCTAAATCTGAGTCGAAATGTCTTAGGTTTAATAAGTAAATTTGAAGGAAGTGTGGGATTTGTACCCAACATGTCTTCTGACACCGGGGTCCGCAGGATGTCACCAGTGAATTCACAGGCCGTCTTCTTGGCATCAATGCCCGACGTCCCCTCAAACACCTGCAGCGACACAAACACAGACGGAACGTGGCGCGGCTGAAAACACTCTCCATACTGCACTGGAAATACCACCGCCGTTCACCAATAGTTAGAATCACTGCATGACCTTATGAGTGATCTTCACTGAAATTAGTCTAAAATTCATACGCCTCATATATTTAGGTTTATTTGACGTCTCATTTTAATAATGTTTGTCGCAACTCTGCAAACATTTAACCCACATTAGCTAAAGCAGTCTCTCCTGCTTGTGAAAAAAGAAATCGGATGATCCAAACAAACAAAGAAAGTAATTACCAGACACACAAGTGGAAAAACACAGTGAATAAACACCATTGTAATATCATTGAATGTTCAAGGCAAATAGATTTTTGTTGCTTCCTGCAAACATGCATCAACTCGGCTTTTTTTCTTCTTCTTTTTTAAGTTTTCAAAAATTTCCATGGTATTCAATCAATAATAGATTATCTAGTGTGGTCAGGAAACACACAGAGGATTCAAATAGAAAAGTTGCTTCCTTCACAAAGTGTTTGGTCATAATTTAGCTCCATCAATAGCAGCAGAAAATGCTAATATGATAAGGTGATGAGCTTTCTTTCTGTGTTGTCAGACTTAAAAAACAAGCAAAAAAAAAAAAAAAACACTTGAAATGTGTTATAAAAGAGATCATGCCTCAATTTACACAACTTCAAACAAAGTGACTGAAAGCTGATGTGGAGTTTCTGGACACATCTGGTCCCATAGTCACGATACAGGGATTTTGTGAAGTAAGGAAAAAAAGCCCTCTACAACAGGTTGTAGACGTAGGCCCTTTTTTTTCTCTGTTCAGGAAGGACAAATAAAGTAGACAACACCCCATCTACAATAATAAGAGGTGCGACTTATAACAAAACTAACCTGTAAGTTAAAAAACATGATAGTTCAAATCACCCAGCCTTGTTCTTCCGTAAAACCTGCCATAAATAATTATTCAAGGAATTCCTAACCTAAAAAAAAGACCATTTACTTAATAAAAGTTTTTTTCCACCTTCTTTCACTTGTGGCACGAGAGCTTAAGAAGACAGAGAGCAGAAACAGTCCCGAGTTTCTATCAGTGTGGTTATTGGTCGATTATTCTGGTCCTGCAGAGATCGTCCTCCGTTTCTCACCTGAACAACTGCCTTGCTGCCGATAACCTCCAAGACCTGGCCACTCCTCTTGGTGCCATCTGGGAGGGTCAGATGAACAATCTCAGCGTACCTGGGGAACTAACACATAGAAGGGGTTACGCATTTCAACTAAAGATGTTACAACTGTTCATCTAAAAATCCCAGGCTACAGTCAGGACATGGTGAACATTTCCAGTAGCCTCACCTTCACATTGTCCAGGATAACAAGAGGTCCGTTTACCCCAGACACAGTGGAATAGGCTGAAACACAAGACATCAATGCATTTATTTAGCAAACATAAATGAAATGAATGAAAACAACTCAACAAATCAAGAGCCAGAGAACCACATTAAATGTCTATTTTGACAAATACAATCTCATAATTTTCACAATTAATAAAAGAAAATCTCCCTTGTAAAAATAGAACTCAAAGCCAAAATATGTCTCATAAAGGAATCTTTAAACGGTAAACCATTATGCATACTGCCATGACTATCAGGACCAATGTTAATTAATATTTCCTAACTTTGTCCCAAACATCTTCGATGAAGTACATTTTTGTACCGTCAATGATTTTATGTAGAGCTCTCATTTTCCATTTGCAAAAACAAAAACACACTTACTGTGTGTTTTACAAATGCTGTTATTTGTTGTTTGCAACTGGACTTTGGTTAACATGCACTTATATCTAAAGTACAGATGAATAGTTTAATACCATCTGTGATACATTTGTAATGGTAAGAATCCCTTTCTCAAAGAGACTTCAGCAATCTAAATTCAATCTTATGTTTATCTTCTTCATGACACAATCTTTGACTGATGTGACTCAGCCCAAGTAATATGGTACCTTTAAAACCAAATTTAACACTTTTATTCATAGTCTGGCCATTGCCTTCTGACGCAAATTCCACTCTATTATCTCGTGTCGCGGCTCAGTCTGGACTTTCTCCCATTTGTTTGGATTCCATCATCAAACAGAAGGAAAAGTTGGGAATGATGATGCTGATTTTCTGTGTCGTTTTAGAATTTTAGTCTGCCTGTACTTTTATCAATGACAGCGGAGGAATTGAAAAAAGCTGTTCAGTCTGTGTCGGCCACGTTTCTAAATATTGATTTAACATCAACAACCATTTTGTTCACCTCAGATATTCTGTCTTCGCAGAGGAGGACGGTTGTTTACACCGCAGGCAATTTCTGGTAAGCTTCCTTACATCAAACTGGCAAATTGCATAGTCTATATTGCCAAAAGTATTCGCTCGCCTGCCTCGACTCACATATGATCTTAAGTGACATCCCATTCCTAATCCATAGGGTTCAATATTTTGTTGGTCCACCCTCTGTAGCTAGAACAGCTTCAACTCTTCTGTGAAGGCTGTCCACAAGGTCTAGGAGTGTTTATGGGGATTTTTGTCCATTCTTCCAGAAGAGCATTTGTGAGGTCACAAACTGATGTTGGACAAGGAGGCCTGGCTCTCAGGCTCTCCTCTAATTCATCCCAAAGGTGTTCTATCAGGTTGAGGTCAGGACTCTGTGCAGGTCAGTCAAGTTCATCCACACCAGACTCTGTCATCCATGTCTTTATGGACCTTGCTTTGTGGACAGTCATGTTGGAAGGGGAGGGTCCAAGCTCCAAATTGTTCCCACTAAGTTGGGAACATGAAATTGTCCAAAATGTCTTGGTTTGCTGAAGCATTCAGAGTTCCTTACACAGGAACGAAGGGGTCAAGCCCAGCTCCTGAAAAACAAGCCCAAAACATAATCCCCCCTCCACCAAACTTTACATTTGGCACAATGCAGTCAGACAAGGCTGCATTGTGTCTCCTGGCAACTGCCAAACCCAGACTGGTCCCTCAGGTTGCAGGATAGAGAAGCGCAACTCATCATTCCAGAGAACGAGCCTCCACTGTTCTAGAGTCCAGTGGTGGTACACCACTGCATCCAAAGCTTTGTATCACACTTGGTGATTTATGACTTGGATGCAGCTGGTCACCATGGAAACCCATTCCATGAAGCTCTCTGTACACTGTTCTTGAGCTCATCTGAAGGTCACATAAACTTTGGAAGACTGTAGTGACCGACTCTGCAGAAAATTGGCGACCTCTTCACACTATGCGCTTCAGCATCTGCTGACCTCGCTCCATTAGTTTACGTGGCCTAACACTTCATGCTCAACGAGTTGCTGTCATTCCCAAACACTTCCATTTTCTTATAATACAGCTGACAGTTGACTGTGGAATATTTAGGAGAGAGGAAATTTCACGACTGGATTTGCTGAACAGGTGGCATCCTATCACCGTTACGCGCTGGAATTCACTGAGCTCCAGAGAGCAAGCCATTCTTTCACAAATGTTTGTACAAACAGTCTGCATGCCGAGGTTCTTCATTTTATACACCTGTGGCCATGGAAGTGACTGGAACACCTGATTCTGATCATTTGGATAGATGAGCAAAAACTTTTGGCAATATAGTGTACATCACAAGCAAACGTTAGCAATCAGATACAATTTAAAACCTCAGAGTGCACATCTCCAGGAAACAATCAATTCTCAACAACCAAGAGACAATAACCTGTGGAAGAAATGAAGTATAGAAAAATGGACTCGTTTTTACAAGGGTGTAATGGACTTAAATATGCCAATTTTGACTTTTTACCATTTAATAGTTTTTAAAGACTCACAGACACCCGAGTTATCTGTAATCAAGGAGGATCCTATACAAGCGATAAAAAAAAATACTTCCTGGAATAAGTATGGCTGCTGGTCTGCACGTTGTTCACAGAATGAGTCAGTGCTTTTGGAAACTCTATCCAGATAGATTAAGGTAGGATAAGAAGAAAATCTCTGCCTAATCCTCACGATTTTGTGAAACAGCTGACCTCCCCAGTCTAGTGCTGACCTTTTACAGTTTCTACTTTCATTTGAAAAAAAAAAAAAAAGCAATAGTTCAAGGTACCCACTTATATGTATTGTAGTGATTAAGTACATGGTTTGCTCTTTAATTTTACAAGGTAACGAGTGCTCAATGGACTATATGTTCATGGGGTGTGAAGGAGCAACATTTCTCATTAGGTTTGGAAAACTTTCTCCACCCCTCTTTTGCTATTTCTGCTGAAGTGCAGCGGTTCTCTGGCTTGGCATGCAACAGCAGTGTGGGTCACCCTGCAGCCTGTTCAGCTGCCAGAGCCCTTTGTGTACAAAGATGTTAATTGGTTCTAATCCGCCACTAGAAGCTGTTTTGGTAGCCTGACCTCGCACCCTGAAGGACATCTTGGTGCGAAATACTAAAGAGCCCATTCAAGTGGCAAAGAAAAGAGGCACAGAGCATTCCAACACAATTCAATTTCCCCACTGAAAGAGAGAGAGACTCAAAGGGAGAAGGGAAAAGGGGGAATAGGTGCTGGGATGAAGATGGGAGCGCATCATCATTCTGGCAATCAATGAACAGCACAAAGCAGTGGCTGCTGTGATGTGCAGCTTCACAATCACATCTTAGCCTCTACTTCAAGGGATTCCCACAGTTGAACTAGACATGGGAATGCTTGCTGCCTAAAAGCTGCAGGGCCTCATCACTGCTGCAAATGAACACATGCAGACAGCGAGAGGCACGGGGGACAAACGAGCAATAACTGGGATCCACATGTTACTTTTCATTTCAAGTTAGAATTTCCTCTTAAAGCTGAGACAACAAAAAAAAAAAGCAGAAGCACAAATGCCCAAGACAGCCTCAAACTCTGGAGCTCAGGTTCACTCATTTGTCTCTCTTTACATAATCATGTTGGTTCTTTAATTTTCAGTTTAAATTATAGCGGGACAGACTCTTCAAAGAGTCGTTTAAGTTTAGTTGCAATTTTAGCTACAAAAGCTGCCTCTGAAAATCGATCTCTCCTACAGCGGAGATCTATTTGACATTGAACGCTGGAACCAAAAGACATTTTAAATATCCAAAATAAATGAGCAAAATAACAGAAACAACAAATAAAATGAATTATGAAGTCTCTGAAACCAAAAAAAGGGCTAATTCAGATTAAAGCACCGGACTGAAGGCTTTATCATCTAATTTTTGGCAAAAAGAGAGAGGGGGAAAAAGAGAGAAACAATTGCAATGCTTGTTTTAACTTATCGTGCGACTGATTGATTGATTGATTGATTTATTGCGACAGGCCGAACAAAGATCACCGCGTTATCATTGACGGAATCGCATCAGATAAGTCCTAATGGTTGGGGGCTGATGTAGCAGATCTGATTGGGGATTTGTAAATTTCAAAATACAGCCGTACTTCCCCAAACACACTCGCCTGTTTTTTTAAGATGAGGAATATGGGGAAGTGAATCATGAGCAGTCGCACCATTCACGAGGTCTGGTGTCTCTTCATGCTATAGACAGAAATAGTGTCAAAGCCCAAGCTCACATTTTAATGTCCTTTCAGAAAAAGAATAAAGGCATCCGCCCACTGGACTCTTTTTTTTTTTTTTTTTACTGACAAGCTAGCTGCTTAAGCCTTATTAGAATGTGAATTGCAGAGGTGTTTCAACACTGATTTTATAGAAATTACTTTCGTAATGACAGTTGAAACATTTGTTTACCATGACTACATTATTACCAATAATTAAATCTTCACAAAGAAGTATAGTGCCTTGCTCGTTTCCTTTTCATAGCGCTAAATGACAGAATGCAACACTAAAACAAAGACGAGCCATTTCGCCTGCTAATAGCTTTTGTCCCATTTGACATGAGAGAGACAAAGGCCTCTTAAAAGAAAAGACAAGGTCTGATGAGAAGTCTCCTTATTTGTTTATTTTCCAGCTCCGTCTCGACAAGGCTTTTCACTGGCTTTATGCATTAGACTGTTCACATATTAATACAATGGTGAAAAAGCACCTTAACACTGTGATCTTATAGGCTGGAGCTTTGCTAGATTAAAACGCACAGCTGTCAGACTTTCATTCTGCACCAAACAAGTAGTGAAGAGTTGCACAAAATGCGAAAGAAGGTTTGGGGTTATTACAACCAAGCAGAGACATGGTCATGTCCTGTCAGTGCCGAATACTATGCATCATGCAGATCAAAGGAAAGCAAAGTTGCGTAAAACAACTGGGGATTTTTTATTATTATTATTATTATTTTCACTGAATTCCCATGCAAAATAAACATCCATCCATATATTATCTTATAATATGGTGCTGGTGTCCATCTCCAGCGGTCAACAGGCGAGAGGTGGGGTCACCCTGGACAGGTCGCCAGTCCATCGCAGGGCAACACAGAGACAGGCAGGACTAACAACCATGCACACACACAAGAGGAGAATTTATAGAGATAAATCAACCTGCCAGTCATGTTTTTGGACTGTGGGAGGAAGCTGGAGTACCCAGAGAGAACCCAGGCATGCACAGGGAGAACATGCAAACTCCATGCAGAAAGACCCTGGGTCTGGAATTGAACCCAGGATCTTCTAGCGCCAAGGCAAAAGTGCTTCAAATTAATCATAAATATGTAAAATTGAAATGGAAGGTTTTAAGTGTGAGGGTATGTGTGTACTTGCTCTGAGATGGAACGGTACCGTAATATGTTCAAATTCAAATTCAAAAATACTTTATTAATCACAAAGGAAAATTAAATGTTGTTGTAACTCATTAATTTGAATTATTCAAAGAGTTATTGAAGATGGTCATGCATGGCTGTTCGGTACAGCAGTCTGTACTGCACTGAATCCGAAGAAGCCTCTGACAGAAGATGCTCTGCCTTCCTAAGACTGTCTTGTGAAGAGGGTTGTCCATAATTTTCTCAATCCTGTGAAGAATCCTTCTTTGCATAATCATCTCTTTAGACAGGGTTTCAACGTTTCTGCAGAGCTGGACTAAATGCAGAACCACTGGTTCTAATATAACACGACAGTTTTCGATGATTTGGCTCTATCATGAGAGAACAAATATTCAGACTCCTCCATCTGACTGCAGCTTATGTTTGTGTCAGAACAATCAAGCAAACTTTACAGAAGAAAACCATTCAGGCTGACAATGTCGAACATGCAATACCGAAGGACGTACAACGTCACGTCATCAAAATACATGGAAATGTTTTATGCTGAGTATTCATGTCTTTATGTTGGTAGGACTAGGGCAGCAACAATAATGATAATAATAATAATAATTTTTTAGTTGGTTTTGAATGTTCTTAGTTGTCCGTCAACGGAATCTACTTCTTAGAAAGCGCAAGGATTTTTTTTTCCACAATAAGCACGTGATCGAGTCACATGACCGACCATCCGACTGTCACCTGATTTACTAATCATGCTAGAGTTCTGAGATTTCAGCTCAGAAGTAGATCCCACTACTCACTGTGTGCACACAGGGACACTCCAGAGGTGGTGGACCAGATGTTACCGATGTAGGTTTTCTCTCCTTCATTCAACAAAAGCCCGTTCGGTGTCTCATTCGTGAAGTCAGCTGACAAACACAGCTAGCTAATCCTCTGTCCTGACAGTCAACAGTTGGACTGGGCACGTCGAGGTTTAATGCAAAATGTAACAAACGCTCCTTCAGTAGTACTATCAGGAAAAGATCAACTCATTCCTCACGTAAATAATTAGTCATGTTCGAAGTAAAAATTAGCTTCATAACTTCTTAGCTCTTGGTACGGTGACGATGCAGAAACTTAAAAAAAAAAAAAAAAAAAAACAACTCTCCCAATCAATAACAGAAAATAAGTCGATATTAAAAATATATTTCCGCAGCCCACTGTGCCAGGTTTCAGCAGAACTAAATGTCGACCAACAAAGTCACAGCTCCTTTAGCTAGCACCGTTACATGATTCATGTAACCAGAATGGGTTTTTAATCTGTTTAAACACTCATGAACTGCATATTGGCAGGAAGTTCTTCCCATAAAAAGTTCACATCGTTCACGTATTAAATTAACATTTCATATTTCTCCGTCGTAGCTGTAGCATGAACAGCAGCCAACAGGCAATGGCTGCAGCTATCTGTAACAGTTAGCAGCTAACAGTGTAGCATCGTACTTAGCCTCGGCTGGGAGATGTAATTCCTCGTCACAGCCTGTGTGTGTGTCCTCGCAGCTGCTCCAAGGCTGTTCACATCCATTGCTCGATTTGCCACCAGTGTTGCCATTATGATAGCTGAAGAAAGCTTTCGGTGCTTAATGTGCTGATACGGAGTACCAGAAATGACAGTAGAGGGTAGGTCATATGACAGTCACGAACCGGAAGTCCTGTGCTGAAAGCGCGCATGTGCAAACAGTAAAAACATCAACTTGACGCAGAGCGTGATTTCCCTCATCTTATCTTGTGAAAACAAGGTTTGAATTATTGTAAAATTAATTTTTAAAAAGTATTTTAAAATTATGTTTTTCTTTCAATGTTTCAAATATAGCTTACTTCTCTTTCCAGTTGCTTCATAATGCGACCTGTATATAGATCCATTCCATAAATTAGAATATTACTGAAAAGCAAATTTATTCTAGGAACTTTATCACACTATTTTGATTGATTACACTGGGGTGGATGGTTGCAAAAACCTCTGTAGGTCATGACCTCATTTCAGTCTAAGTTTGATTGTTGTCATTCCTCACAAACTTGAAGGTAGTTCAATAGCTATATTTAATGTATAAACATGTCAGGATTATGCGTTATGTCTCACAGCCGTCTTAATTTTCAAGTAATAATATTCATTTTTTTAGGAAATCAGTGCAGACATGTGTTTAATATAGAAAAGCAAAACAGAGCCAAAAATAAATGGCATAAGTGTTCCAATAAACTACATGACATAGAATAATATTTCTGATTGTTTCCCTGCCGGTTTTATTGAGTCAGCCAGGCAGATGAGGGTTCAGGTATGGAGAGGCTGTGAGAGAATGCAGCCGGTTTCTGTGCACAAGCAGACCGGAGCGGAAGCAGAGGCTGCTGGGAAAGTTGGCAGAAAGAACTGGCTTCTGACAGAGAGGACACAGCAGTAACACTCTGACTCCTTCACATCCAAGCTCCCCGTCTGCTGTCCCCTGCTGTGGGAAATGAATGAAGTCACTGCATAGCAGTTTTAATTGTAATTTGCAAGATGATAGAAAATATGCAACTTTGGAATATCAAAATTAAACAAATCCCCAAAGTGCACATTTAAAAATATCTAAAGATGTTTTCTCTCCTTCTTTTATATAGGACACAAGTATGTAAACAAAATCTAATTTAATAATTTGAGTCAAAAGGTTTTCAGTCACCTTTTGAAAAAAAGATGGACTTTGAAATACTTGCACAGTATATGTTATATTTTTAATGAACACAGCTGTAGGAGCTATTTCTCTATTTTCAGTTAAATCCTGGAATTTTGATTATTTAGCTTATTTTCATTTACTTACTTTCTTGTTGATTTATAATAAGAATTTTTGTTTAATTTCAGTTATTTAGAGTAAATCTTTAGCTAGTAATCTGTTTAATCTAGTTAATTAGTTTCAGATTGGGACATGGGTGTTTCATGTATAAATACATTATGTACGTGGGTGGTCACATGGTGTTTTACCAATTTATCCAATTAATCTACCCAGCTAGTCTAGCCACCAGTCAGTCTAACAGTCAGTTAGTCCGTAGCTCAGACAATCAGGTAGCCAAACAATATAACAGTAGGGCTCCTGTGCTTGTTCCATGTTTAACCTGCAACTCTGGAATAAAGTGCCAAAAAACTGCATTTTTGACTTTTGATCTTTTTGGGAAGTGCTTAAGCCAGAAACCCGCAGTGCATCAAGTGGCTATTTGAGTTGAATTCACTTTTACTTAATAATAACCGGTAAGTTTTTTGATTTTTGGCTTTTGAGTTTTTGGACAAATAGTGACTATTTTGTGAATATAATCAATTCGCAAAATGGTTTTGATGTTTCATAAAGATTTGGAAAAGCAGAGGCAGGCGGTCTTACGGAGGGAAAGGACACTGTTCCAGATATAATTTCCTTAAACATGCTCTGCAAAGGTTTTTGATCCAGATGCACATGGCTTCCTTAATTTTCAGTCCTTATTCCATATTTAACGTACTACCGCTCCCCTCAAAACACACACACTATTATATTCAACACATCTTTGTCCCACTGAGGACGCTGTGGAGTGATGGGTAAAATGCCACGGCTGCACACATTTTCTCCCTAGAAGCTCTTGCGTTGTCATTTTCTTGTTTTTTAAGCCTTGATCCAGTCTCATTTGTCACAGCATGTCTTGAACAATAGCTTTTAAGCTACAGTTTAAAAACAATTTTGGACCAATCCTTTACAACCAGCACACTGGCAGCTGCATATTGTGCTCAGTTCCCTGAAAATAAAATAATAATAATAAAAAACCCCACTACAGACTGAAGTGGTAAGCACTGCTGTGGTGAGGCTGACTGTGGCCCCTAGAGAGCTCATTCAAATGTTTTAGGCTGCAGGGAAAAAAAATAGCATATTAATGCAAGTGAAGGGCTCTTGCCGACAGGAGCGTTGCCCTCATTTAACAAATACATATTTTTTCAACTGCGTCTTTTCCGATGAGTTCAGAGGCTCCCAAACTCCACATTTGAAGACAGGTGGCATGTTATTTATGCAGTTGCTAAGCATGTCTGCTATGGCATTCACAAGTTGTCTAGCAATTAAAAGACTAAATTTCAGATCTGCACGTCAACAACTGCAAGGTACCCAGCTGATGACTGCAAAGCAAACCCAAACCATCAGCCCTTCTTCAGCTGACAGCAGGACTTTCGTCGATGTGCTTCACAGAATGTGGTTGCCGTGTCTTGTGGCCACGTATCTCCACTTTGTTCCCGTTTGTCCAAATAAAAATGATCCAGAATTATTTTTGGTTAATTCTCATGCAGCTTTGCAACCTGGGGCACCTGAAATGCGACCTTTGATATCTTGTTCAAATAATAATGGTTGAATTAAAATGAAAAAAAAAAACATGCATTTTCTGGGATTCAAATAAAGAAATTTCTTCATAAATGATATTGGTGTTATTTATGAAGTAAATAAAACCTACTTTTGCTGTTCTATGTAAAAAACCGCAAGAACAAGAAGCACTTCATAAAATAAACAGAACATGAACAGTATCAAAGTCCAAAGAAGTTTTTACTGATGAAAACATCAGTAAGAAGTTAGATTTTTTTCCCCAGCTTTCTATTTCTAAGTGTTTCTTGTTGAGAAATTTTACTTATTTTAGCATTTCATCACCTGAGGATAGAAGCTCTTTTTCAGTGAGTGTGACTCAAGACTAATGAGTCTGTGTCGTAGAGAAACAGGTGATATCCAGGCTTAGTGTGGTCTGTCTTAGTGAAACAAATTATTTAATTCAGCTCAAGTATATAATGCTAACATTAAGACACTTTACAAGTCAAATATCCCTCAAAATATTTAGTACGTTTTAACATGTTAGTTTCGTATTCTTTTTAAAGAACATTCTAAAAGTAATACACTTTTTAGAAAGATCTCTAAAAAGTGTATTTTTAGAGTACACTTCTTAGAGTACACTTCTCTCAAAAAGTGTTCAAAAAGGTTTCTTTGCCAAAAAAAAAAAAAAAAAACACCTGGTAAAAAAAAGATAATTTATTAGTTTGCTTCTTTATTTGAAGTAAGCTAAATGATTTGAGTAGGACTGACTTAAATTTGTAATTTTAAACAGACTTAAGCTGGATGGATGGACTTAATAAATTTAGTTGAATAAACTTAGTAAATTATGACTTTAGTAAAACATAATCAATTAAGTTGGATAAACATAGCTTGAGTCGGTTAAACTTAAATTAAGTTGCATAAACTTAATTGAATCACTTGTTACCAGTTGAAGCAATTCAATTAAGCTGGTTCAACTAATTTCTTATTACACTGTAGTCCAAGACTTATTCTTTCATACAATCTGTTGGACCTGCTCTTTCATTTGAAAGTCAAGTGACTATAACATAAAAAGGATATATTTTCACTGCTCTAATATTTATAGATTAAATAAATAACAGGTGAGCGTGGTAGTTCGCCCTGCAATCAGAGGGTCGCTAGTTCGATTCCTGCTCCGTCCAACGCTGTCGTTGTGTTTTTTGGGTAAGATACTTCAGCCACCTTGCCTGCTGTTTTCACTCTTTTCTTTTAAGTGTTTAGTTAAAAATATAAATAAATAATTATATTTTTAGTGGAGTACAATTTTTGGCTACATTACTCTGTAATGTAACCTTAGTTGTGGTGGGGATGGCGTTGCCCACAGAGAAGCAGTGACTCACACACTCATTCATGACATCGCATTTCATCTCCTTGTGGCTTCAGGCAATTTTACCTTCCTGTGACGTCTTCATATAATTACGTCCCTTTCAATTCAGCTTTTTATCACAGGTTGTCTTTGTACAAGGAGCTTGTACACCAAGCAAGCAATAAAAATAAAAAATAAAAAACATCCGTTGAGTTTGAGTGTGTGATATTGCAGACCTGCATGTTTCAGTGACCGGTACTGTGGCTGAGTATTTTGTCTTTTAGAGAGAGAATAAAACAAAAACAATCGAGTCTCTTATCTCTCAGTTGTGCAAAAGTAAAAAAAAACAACAACAACAAAAAAACACAATGTAACTGCAAACATTCTTCCATTTGCAAAGCATCTAAAACCTAAAAACAGAACTAAAAAGAAAAACACTTTGACTATAATGACTATAATGGAGCAACTCCAACAAGCAGCAGTCTTCCGTAATTAAATTAGAATCCCTATAATCCGATCATAAAGACTGATTCAAATTCAGATGTATATTTCTTTTGACTCCACACAGTCAAAGTCAGTTTATAATGCCAACTGCTGAAAAGCCATTTATTCAAAGACTTGAATGTTGCTACAGCTTCCCTTCTCAGAACCAGAATGATTCACTTTCACTTTTGCTTCACTTTCTCTTTCTCCTATTTTCTCTTAGGTTAATAATTTCCAATCAAAATTTTAAAATACATTTATTCGTTTTCTCTCATCTGATGTTATTCAAGATGTGAAATGCTGAAACAAAAGTCAGACCTAAATTGCTCACTGATTACAGGATTTTTTCCAGTCCCATTTTGTGACTCGTGAGCGTTCTATTCCGTTTGCGAAGAGAAAAAAGTTTGTGAAATCAATCAGTCAAATTTTACTTGTAAAGCACTTTTCAGCAACAAGGCTGAAAAGTGCTTTACATCATAGAAGCAAAAAAAAAACACACAAAGTCATGCGACATAGAATCAACAATCAGAACATTACATTTGATCAAGTGCCATCGTTAAGTTCTTAATCGATTACGTTTCAAAGGCATCTCTAAACAACTGAGTTTTTAGTCTAGATTTAAAGGAACTCTGTGTTTCAGCAGTTTTGCAGTTTTCTGGAAGTTTGTTCCAGATTTGTGGAGAGGCTAAAGTCTGGGACGGTTACGATTATTGCCTGGAGCTTTGGGTTTCATTTGTATTTGCGCTTAAACCACTTCCTTACTACTTATCTTTCTCTTCCCTTTTACCGCTAATCAGATCTTAGAGTATTCAGTTTCATTAGCATTGCTTTAAAGGTCTTGCCTTATATATTTGTTGTTTGTACTTAAATTATTAGTTTATTCCTCCTTCTGTTTCTTGTATTTTTGTATTTATTAACCTTAGATTATTTGTGAGGCTTTTAACTTCGGCTTTAGATGCTCGGAGTTCCTGTTCAGTGACTTTTGTTCTTTTTTATCTTCCCTCAGCTGGACCAGTGCTAGCCTTTCAGATTCATTTGTATAGGTAAGCAACTGCAGGAGGGGGAAGGTCGCGTCTCTCATTCATTCTGCAAGAACCAAGAACTATACAACTTCATCCCAGGGCAGATTCTGTGGTTACATATCTAAGATCTACCCCGAAGCAAGCAGTTTTGCTCAATAGCCCCCAACAAGCAGCATGGAGGGACCATGCTATCTCCCTCACTTCTCACTTCTCAATTCTTAAACCAGGGTCAGTGGAAGATATCACTGCATATTCCATACAATCCAATCAGTTCAATTCATAGGTTTCCTCACAAACAGGATGAGAAAACTTCCCAGTCGGCATCTTCTGAATAACCATTACTGAGATGAAATTGTGTAAAAGGGAAAAGAAAAATAAGAAAAATGTTTGTCTATCTGAAATTGCATTCACTCTCATAACAAAGAGTGAATTGAAGATGGGTGTGAAATAACAACTGAATAATGAAAAGTGCTTTTCCAACAGGTAATCAAGGAAGGCGAACACTAACAAACTAATTTGTCCCTTATAGGAGGATCTCCCTCACGCAGAAAATGCATTTTATGTGGAGATGAATGACAATCACAGACCTATGAAATATACCCACGACTGAAAGACTAAAGTAGAAGACTGACATGAACTTTACAGATTCCACAATGACGAGGACGACATTTTTCAGACTGGACAGGACTGACAGAGTGAGCACTTATAAGAGACTCCATAATGGAGTCTCTTGTCAACTCATGGTTGACATAAAAAATATGACTAAATGAAAAAAATGAAGCATTTAGTACAGAGTCAGTGAAAACAAAATAACATTAGAATTATAAGAAAATAATGTTGATTTAAAAAGAAAATTACATTTGAAATTTTGAACAACAATTTTAGCTTGAACGTGAGGAAAAATGTATGATTCAAAAAAATTAATTTTTGGTTGTGTGGTAAACAAAATCAGTACAAAATTGGAAAATTCCAAATTTATTGTTAACAAATATCTGTATTTCAAACATTAGAGTGCGACAAACAAATAAAATTACTTTGGCAGGAAAAATGAGAATTTTTTTAAATACTGTGAAACCAGTAAATGAAATAATGCTTCTGGGTGATGTTCTTGAACTAAAAACCAACCGATGTAAAAACATATTGTACATTTCTGGAAATAAGGTTGCTTTCTTTCTGGCACAAGGGGGTCGAGGGCCCAATAAAACCCCTGCCCCCCAGTTTCAGTCAGACTGGAGCTTTTGTTGCATCCTGCAGCTTGTCGCCATAACAGCGAGAATGAGTGTGAATGGGTGTGACTGGAAACAACTGGTTTTATTATGGGGAGTCTTTGATGGGTTTGAAAAGCGCCAAATAAGTTTGACATCACTTCATTGTCTAACCTAAAATTTATAAACGTAGTGATTTTTTTCTTATTTTCAAACAATGTAGAAATAGCAAATGTTTTGTTTATAATCAAAATATGGACAAATCTAATGAAACTTACAGATTGGTCGTCCATTTGCATAGATTTCCATCCTCAAGTCATCCTTGATTAGACAAAAAATCCTAAAAAAAAAAAAAGTACTGGTACACATGTGGAGTAAATAAATAAATCTTTTACATTACTTCAAACAATTTGAGATTTGTCTTATGGGGTTGAAGAAGCCGAAACCTGCGAGTCAGAGGGAGTCGGATGTGCTGAACTCTACCGCTGTCCCTTCTCTGTTAAGCATATCGAAAACCGATTCCTCCTCATGGACAGACACTCCACATGTACCACCAAGAAAGCATATGCGAAATATAATGTGGCTTTGTATTCAGCAAGGCTTCTTCCTTGTTGAGTAGGCTTCCAACTCGTGCCGGTACCAGAGTTCATGCAAATGTTAACTCTTAGCAGCTTTAGCCAGTATCGTCACAATGGTATATTCCATTTTATTCTTGAGTTGAAACACACTGAAACACTTTCATCTTTGTCACACAGAACCCATCTTCCTCCTGGCCAGTACGGTGGTTGGACATCGTGTGCTGTTTATACTCCCACAAATCAATTGAACAGGTGAGCATGGCACCATCAGGGTCTGGAGATGCTGTGCCAGGATGAACTAGGCTCACCAAAAATTCTCTTCCTGACCTCTTAGCTGAATTTGTTTTATTTGTCTGTGATGTTTGGCAAGGAGGCTGTTTGGTTTAAGTATTGCCTTAAAATGCATACAGAGATGTGACTCCGATGAAGTCCGGTGTCGTGGCTCAACCTATCAGAAGCTTGCTGAGAGAAAAATGTTCATCTGGACATTTCCTAACTATTAAAGTTTCAGTGTTGTTCCAAATTGAAAAGCGGGGAAAAATATTCTGTAAGAAAACAGCTAAGTCGTTACTCTGGAATTTCACAAATATACATTTTGATACTCATAAATGATCTAAGTTACTCTCACTTAATGTTAGACAGTGAGGGGAAAATTTTTTTTTTTATTTTTTTATTATTTATATAAATATTACATTATTGTATTTTCACAGCTCTACAGTGATTTTGATGGAGATTTTTGAAAGCCTGCACTGCACCTCCAAACTCTTTTCAGACTTTTGTAAACTACGCTTTACACAGAAAAAGGGTTGGTAGATTCTTAGTTTGAATTCTGCCCACGGTTTTGGTTATTATGTTCCTTTCTATAGATGGAGGACATCAGAGACAACTCTTTATTGGTTTCCAATGGATGCCTGACTTGACGGTGGGATTTCAGGCATTGCTCTATTTTATTCAATATGTGTCTTCAAATGTGTTTTTTAACAAGAGAGAGAAATGTCCATTCTGGAAACACCAGATCCTTCCTCATTTTCTCTGAAATTTTACTCAATTGAAACTACTTCTTTTGTGTTTAATGTTTTTGTGGCATGGTCTAAAACAGACTATGCTAACTCTGCTACGGTTTGGTCCTGCTGCACTTGGGAAAATGATTCCATCTCGCACTTGTATAAAATATTCTCATGTGGGCTGTAAACAGTCAGTTCTGTTCTGTCATAAATGAACATAGTATCACCCACATTTCGTAGATTTTTAGCAAAGGATCTGGCAGGAAATCCTATTGGAACAAATGCTTTTCAGGGTCTTTTCCCACTTTCTCATTTAATTAGTTAATAAGTTAAGCAATTTTTGAAGGGGAAGCAGAGTGAAGAGGCTCTGTAGTTTTTTTTTTTCTTTCTGGTCCAAAAATGCTACATGTGAAAAACTCCAGTGTTTTTGTTGTGTTGTGGTGCTTTAAGGTGCTGGATTCTCATGGAAGAAGAGGATCTTTCGTTACTAGTGCTTGTTACCGTGTTATTCCTCAGATTCTCTGTAGAACCCAAACCCTTCCAAAAATGTAATAATTACAGGATTGGATGTACACTTTCACAGTCCCCTCATAAGACCTGAGCCCGAAGGGACCATGTGATGGGAGAAAATGTGTTGGTGGTCTGCAGCACTGGCAGCCTTCATGCATACACACATGGATACACACATTCAGGATCCTAACCCCCTTCCCCCAACATCCTGCTAATTGGACCAGGGGTAAAAAAAAAAAAAAAATAGGTGGGGGTAGAGTGTGTGATTGTGACATCTCTTTTTAAAAAAAACCCAAATGTTCCAAAGACATAAAATAGCCTCCATATCCTCTGTTACTTGACCGGCCAATGTGTTGGTGGTCTGCAGCACTGGCAGCCTTCATGCATACACACATGGATACACACATTCAGGATCCCAACCCCCTTCCCCCAACATCCTGCTNCAAATGTTCCAAAGACATAAAATAGCCTCCATATCCTCTGTTACTTGACCGGCCCCTGTGTTTAAGATTCAGACGCTAATCCTAAACTTTTATTGTATATCATCTCTGAATCCAGTTTGTGTCCCAGTTTCATGCTGTTCTGTGCTGCAGGCGTTAGTAAATTCTTTTTAGCGTTGCAGAGTTTAGAGTCCAATAGTTCCCGTTGCAGAGATAAACGAGACAAACAACTCTGCATGGTCAGTCTCTGTCAGATGCATGTCGGGGAGAACGGCAGGTCACCTGGAGAAAACTGCTGACCGGTAAAACATGGCCTCTCTTACAATGAGATGACATTACCAACCGTGGCACACCGTTTTATTACACGGCTATAATCAAGAATATTTGGTCATTAATAGCAAATTTCAATGAAGCCACTGAGAAGCCTCTTACAACTTTGAAAATTTAACGATGCGTCACCTAAACTAATAATAATTTTTCCTCTCTGTGTTGCCTTAAAGAAAACGGAAACTCCTGGAGGTGAGCTTGTGAGACGTCTCAGTCGCTTTCAAAGACACAACCGGAACCTAATTGCACATTTTTTTCTTGAGCGTTCACAGAGTATTGATTGATGACAATGAGGTGCTGCTGCTCAGATCCTTGAAGTACTGAACAAAAGTTGAATTTAAAAATTAGTTTAAAAACCTCAGTTTTTGTGCAGTAAAATAAAAATATTTTTGCAACTTACTTCTAGTGCTTATAAATTCTGTCAAATCACAACTTCACTGAGTGAAAAATAAAATCTGTGGATTTATTGTATGTGTGAATAAGGTTAATCCTGTGCCATGTTTGGTCAGGATAAAGGCGATGTAAGGTTTCTGCTTCGATTAATGAAAAGATTGTGAATGTTTGTTTAAAAAAAAAAGTGAAATTAGGAGAAGGAGGTTCACAACAAATCAGCTGCCTCTCTCGATACTTTTTAGGGATTTATTGCAATGATGAAGAATAAGAAAATAAACATTGTGGACAGTTCTTTTATTCACCAGTGCAGATAATGGTAGTAGCAACACTGAAAGCCTTGTCACGAAATCAGGAAAAAAAAAAAAAAAAAAAAAAAACTACGGCGATTGGGAGGAGGGGATTTTAAAAAGAGAAACGCCAAATTCCACTCAAATTGTCACCTTGGCTTTTGCATTGTGGGAAATCTAAAATTAAAACCCTCACTGTTTTGACAATTAGCCAATTTGCGCAGGTCTACGAGTGAGGAGACAAAGGCAGCGTGCGGCTGCACCTGCCCCATCTTTGGAGGCCGTGGTGGTGGATGAGTGTTGGTGTTTGTGTGTGGCGATGGTGGGGGTGGAGGTGGGAAGGATGGGTGTGTGTGTGTGTGTGTGTGTGTGGTGGGGGTGGAGGGGCTGCAAAGCAATCTTCCTCACACATCATTTGTAGAAATTCCAACTATTTCCTAATTCAAGTCTCCAATGGGAGATGTTGCAGCTTTTCCCTCGTGAGAATCTTTTAATCTTTTGAACGTGTGGCTGTTAAAAGTATTTCGGCACCTCGTTGTCTGTTTGTGTTGAGACACTTTTTCCACCAATATCTAGAGAAGTTAAAAAAAAAAAGGAAACTTTTCTCTTCTAAAACTCTCTTTAAATTTTCTAATGGCTGTCACGTCTTGGTTCCTGGTACTTCACGTTTTAACTCGTCGAATGGTGATCTTTGTAATCTGACGAGCTTTGACTCTCAGCCCCGTGCCTTTACTCACTCACTGTTTCCTGTTGGTGAAAGCAGCAATCACATCAGCAAACCACGCTAAGAGCTTCCTCACGAGGCTGCTTTATACGAGGTAAAACAGTCATGAAATGCATCATAACATCATCTGCAGCGACACGTATGGAAAAAAAAAGACACTTTGTAGCCATTTACATATCATATAGGCACATTTGTATAACACGTTTCACAAATTTTAAGATATTTCACAACAACAGCACCAATAACCTTTAGATTGATTTATCAACCACACTAAAACATTCATCCATACATTACTTTCCCAACTATACAAATCATCAATTAATTAGAGATGTCAATATTTTACAATAAAATAACAACTTTATGGTACAATTCTCAATCGGTGTTTTTACACAACAGTAGTAGCACTCGTTCTCTTGTCTGAACTTCAACTTTATTTTTTGTTTGTTTTGGTTGTTTGTTTTTTTTGTTGTTTGTTTTTTTCCAAACAGGAGATGGGGTTACATCGTGGAAAACCTTTCCTCCAAAACGACGCTGCTTACATTTTCTCCTCTCAGATGTCTGCTCCTGTCACTGGCACAGAACACACACCTGCATTAAACTCAGCAACACAGTGGGGTAAAAATAGCATTTACAAAAAAAAGGGGGGGGGATCTTTTAGGTGTACTGCATTTTGGTGGCAAAAAATTGAACAGTGAAGAGTATGCTGTTAAAATCTTCACAAAACAACAGAAAGATAACAGTGAACATTCCACATGATCACACTGTCTCTACAAGCTGATTCATCCTGAAGTGTTTGAAAATCCAAGCTGCGTCTGTGCGTCAAAACCGCTGGATTATGAGTTTGAGACTGGCTGTGCAGCAGCTTTCACTTAGAGGTGCTTTCCTCCTCCCTCAGAAACTCCCGCTTTATTCATTCATGCTGCCGCAAATAGGTTTTAAACGCTCTGATGGGCTCACTAGATCACACAAGCTGCTGCTGCTCGGCTATTTCTGCCCTGTGTCTTCTCGCCTCGACGTGTTGCATCGAACCAACAATTCCAACGGATGAAACGCAGTTTAGATAGGTGCCAATTACCTTAAATATTCTACTGCCTGTCTGAGACAGCAGCGTAAAGCGCTTGCTTTAACTGGCCTGGACCTTTTATGCTTCACATTGGCTGTGTTAAATCAGAATATGTAGCAAAGAGATAATTTCTTTAACCAAAAAAAAAAAAAAAAAAAAAGTACAAATTTTTGCATCCAACTCCGCCTGCCTTTTCTGTTTCCGTATAGACATTTGTGTGAAGATTTGTGCAAAATCCTTTCACTGACATCCATTTTTTTGTTTGACGAGCGAATGTTGTTTGATTTCTCCGTTCCTCCTTCGCTCCTTGTACAAGGTGCCAGATGTGCGGGAATACATAAGCTTGTTAGAGAAGGTGACACTGACAAATGACAGACACTTGGTAAAACCAAACAAAGACAGCTAATAAAACTAATGAAACGCTTCCAGAAGCAAACAGGAATCCGTACGAGAGCAAAACCACAAACCATCATTCCAGAGTCTTCTTGTCCATGGATTCTTTGCCATTGGTCCTCGAGTAAGGCTCAAAGGCAGAGGAGCTCAGGTAGCGTGCAGAAAGCTCATGCAGGTTGCCTGCCAGTGAGCCAGCCATAGACAGGGGATTGGACGAAATGCGGGTGGCCACGCCACTGAGAATGGACGGCATTGGGAAGCTGAAAAAGCCGTGAGCGGACGGCGGGCTCTGCAACCCCGCCACCGTCCCTGACGAGGTGACGGCAGGCAGGGGAGGGCTGCCGCCTGCCGTCCCAGTGCTGCCTCCGCTGCTGCTGCTGCTGCTGCTACTGCTGCTGTTGCTGGCCATGGCGATGGAGGGGGGGCGCAGGGCAGAGCCGCAGTGGGGCAGGAGGCCCGGCAGGCCCGGAGGAGTCAGCAGCCGCCCCTGCTCCAGCAGTCTGAGCACGCTGCAGGTCGCGGCCGTCTCCGAAACCACCGAGCGCAACTCCGAGTCCTTCCCCTGGTCCTTCTTCTGCTTTGTGCGTCGGTTCTGAAACCAGACTTTTACCTGGAGGAGAACACGAAGGAAGAGCAGTCAGAAACATGCCGTTGCAGATACTTGAGAAACACGTAGCAAATATGTTGGTAACTTTACAGCAGGCTGCCCCGGAAGTGTTCACACTCAACACGGCTGTACTGCAATTTCACAATCTGATCATCTTCAAGGATGTAGATGTTTGACTGATCAGTGTACCCACAGAGTCCACTATAACACTTTATACTTTATTTGTATTTCTCCACCATCACATTCTACAAAGAGCCTTTAAGTACTCACTAATGTATGTAATAGTAGTTAAGCACAAATGCAGGCCCTTCCATACATAGGAGGATTGTATGCAGTAAAAACAAACCAGTAGGAATTGACCTAATTCCCTCCCAGAGGTAGAAAACCTATTGTAGGAAATTAATTCAATCAAAACTTGCCTAGAGATGTCCTTTCACATGCTAACCACCTCTTAATTTGATCAGCCAAAAATACAACAAAGGTTTACGCGTGGCTTGAGATCCAAACTCCCCGTCAGCTCGTGATAACACACACACACACACACACACACACACTCCCTTCTTCCCTGGGCTGGGGGGAGGAGGTACATTTACAGCTGAAGCAGTTCATCCAAATGTCTGCAGTTAGAAGCTCTGATGAGGTTGCTACACTTTTTAGGGTGGTGAGAATGCTGAAATGTATAACGTGGTGAAATTAAGATCAGTATTTTCAGCTGAAGAGGTAAATGTTACTTCTTAAACTGGTCATGTTAAAGAGGTCATTTTTAGTTATTTCATGTGTTTTTTAATTTTGAGTGCATTCAATTCTGTGCCCCACATTTATAGCACATTCAAAAACCTGATGTTTAGAATTTGTTTCGTTTTATTATGCTTTTATATTTAATTAGGAAAACATGTGATATGTTATATTTGTGTTTATGTATTTCTTAAACACATTAAAACTTTTGCTTGAATAAAATTGAATTAGTAGCTGATCAGTCAAATTTAGGTCTCTCTAAAATGTGCACAGTTTAGTGTTAAGAGTATCAGAGTGAAACAAATACTGCATTTTCATTCGTTAATATTTTGTTCTGGTGCAAAAAAAAAAAAAAAAAAACAAAAAAAAAAAAAAGGGGGCAACTAACAGCAACCACCTGGCACGGCTACGCCACTTAGCCAATCACACTGGAATATTTTCCACTTCTCTTCAGATGTGACTTCACTCTTCACAGGCTGTGGGGGAACCAGAGGGGCCTGCTGCTCGCTCTGTTCGAGACGTAGAAATCACTCAGAAGACGCTCCGAAGGAAAAAACACAGCATAGCCTGGTAGGTTCATGTAAAGATAATTAAGTGTGTACAGGAAATGGCGGTCATTCCTCCATATAATGGCCTCTTAGCGCCAAAGAACAAAACACTAATTTTGCCACCTTGTTATTAAAAGGCATTTCGTCGGGACAAGAAGCAGATGCTGAGAGAACATCCTGGCTTTGTCCTGTCTAAATTAGGAGCAAAGGTTGTTTTTTTGTTTTTTTTGCCTTTTGTGAGCAAAAAGAACTGTCTTTACACTCCACACTTACTTAGAATACGTCTGCTAAAAGCAACCGCTAAATGAAAAATAGGAAATGTTAAAGCTCTAAAAAAAAAAAAAAAGTTTAAGGAAACAGTTGTAAGTTCACCCTGACGGGGTTGTTAATGAGGGTCGATTGTTTGCTGTCGCCTGTTGTTTTGGTAGAATGGGCTGACCTTACGCAGACCTTTTCTCAAGGTCAGGCTTCTTCAGTTCTGCTGAAACACATTAACCCCAAAGGCCAAGCCACTGATTACGGCGCTGTTAGCAGCTTTCAGCAACAAAAGAGTTTCATGAAATACAAAAATAACAAATAAAAAAAAAATTATCAAATAATTACAAATGTTTTATCACTTAAAAAAAAAAAAAACCTTGACAAAGTAGCCCACGTTGCAGAGAATGACCAGATAATAGCGATGATGAAGTCAGTGCTCTTCACCAACAATTAATCCCGGGTTAGATGGATGCTGCTAGACTCTACATGAGTGCAAAGTTTTACATGACCGTAGTCTCTCTTAAAATCTTGTTTGTTTTTAGCCAGAAACATTAACAACAAACTACATAACCGTATGAACAAAATGCTCCAACGAAAAATAGACACACTTGTCAAAAATACTTTAAGAAGGTGCAAAGCTGCGCCTTCTTAAAGTATTAAAGTAGGTGCAGCTTGCAAATGTAACGTAACGTATGAACTCAGTTGAGCCACCAGAAAGGTTGTTGTTTTTTTTTTAAACACAAGGACACGAGGAATTCTTGTCCCGTTAGTACCAAACTGAAATTTGAATAACCTATCTTTATATTACAAAACAGTTGCACATTAAAGGAAGAAAGCTCCTTTAAAGACAAATATATATATTTTCCATTTAAAAACAGAGAATCTGTGTGCTGTTTGGTGCAAGAAAGAAGAAGAAAAAAACACAAAGGAAATGGCTTTTGTTTCATGTTTTGATTTTTCCGCCTCTCTTTAGTTTAACATTTCAAGACAAAGAAATGCAAGTGATAAGAGAAAAAAAAAAAAGAAAAAAAAAAAAACGAAAAGCAAACAAACCTGAGTTTCAGAGAGATTGAGCTGACGGGCCAGTTCGGTCCGCTCCCTCCCGACCACATACTGACACCTCTGAAACTCCATCTCTAAGCGGTAAAGCTGCTCTGCAGTGAAGGAGGTGCGCGTTCGCTTTGGCCGGTCCAGATCCAAACCTTTTGGCAGGATGATTTCTCGGATAGAGCCTTTAGCATCTGCAACATGGAGAACTTTGAATCAACAACAAGAACTCAGATAACAACTGATTTTAATGTGTATTAATATTTATATTATTATTATTATTACAACTACTACTAAAACTGTCCTGAATATAACCAAATAAAAAGTCTAATATGAAGTAATTTGAGCCTTTAACTGTCAATAAAGTCTTTCTAAACAATTTTTAAATTGCAACTTTGGCTTAAGGAGAAGCATAAGGCATATAAAAACAATAAAAATACAAAACCCACCTCGTTACAGAAATATTTACAAAATGAAAGCAACAAGAAAAATGAGACCTATACAAATATGTTTACATTCTTTGTAAATATATTCTTTGATACTCTAATTAATATGTGTGCTGTAAAATACTGTAAGAATCTATCATTAGATTTTCAGTGATACTTAAAAATGTTCACATTTTTTCACTTCATGTTTGCTCCAAATTTATTTATCAGTTTTTATTCATGATTATTAAATCCACTGGTATCAGAAGGTGGACGTCTGCAAACAAAATACAATGGACAAAATGCTTTATAGATGTTTTCGCCCTAAAAATAAAGCCTTGTTGGTAAATTCAAATAAATGTTAGCCTGAATAAAATTGCTTTCTGACCCACTGACCTTATTCAAATTAAATGAATAATTTCTTGTCATTGAAAATATATAAATATAAAGTATTACAGAATATTTTAAAGCATTTTATTATTGGGTACAGTTCATTGAGATTTATCCTGCTGGAATTGAAAGACACTACATTAATAAATGCGCAAATAATGCTAAGAAAATTATAATAATCAGGATAAATTATGTGTGATAATTCAAGTTAAATTATATCAACTAATGACCTCGATAAGACAAAAAAGTTTCAGAACCTATATAAATCCTGTTTTATCATTTAAATAAAACTCAGCCCACAAAACTGAAATTAGTTTTATCAAGAATTCATCTATAGACATATTGCTTTTTAAAATTAAATTAATCAGTAAAGTTTCCAAAACATTTTTCTTTTTCTTCTTTCTTTGACTGATTTCTATTTTACTTAGTTTACGAGTCACATCAGATTCTATTAACACCTTCAGTTTATTTTAGTAAGGCTTTAAATTTCAGCATTTTTTTTTTTTTTTGACTGTACTTTGGTTTTTGGAGTGTGAAAACCACACAGTTTCTTAAATCTAAACTGAGCTGACAAACAGGACTATCGACAATCTAAAGAGAGAAAACACTAAGTGTTACCTCGGACAAGGATTCTCCGACAGTAGTCGGGATCCCCCGCGTTCCCCCTGTTTTTCTCACAGTTGTCCATGTTCCCAGACGGTGAAAAGGAATCCTGCTGTTCCTTAAGGAAGCCTTTGGATAGGTTGCCTTGGGAATCTTTACTGTCCTTTGCCTCCTTTAGTCTGTTCTTCAGTAGCATTGCTTCTGTCTCTTGGTTGTACCTAACCTCCATGCTCGGATTATCCTCCTGGACCGGAGGCTCGCCTCCTTTTGTCAGGTACAAAAAAAAAAGAAAAAAAAAAAAAGAAAGATTTCAGAGGATGCGGTACTGTGAATTGTCACTGACCAAACTCCCTTATCCAATAATCATGGACTTCTCAGTGAAACTCAACAGTAATTTAGTGCCCCCCTTTCCTCATTACATAGATGTCGGGCTGATAGATTATCTCCAAATAATCGTAGCGATGGATGCACACTCGCTGTTTCAACTGATTACAGTAATTTTGCTGCCTCCACATTAGTGTAACCTCATGAATACACTAAACTGTCGGTGGAAATAGATCAGGTCTTGATAGAGGGTTTTGCTCGTCCCGTCCCCTCGGCTTGCCAGTTCTCAGCCCATGGAATCAAGACAAATGACTGGCCTTGTCTTGCAAACCGCGCAACCTTGGATACACACACACAATCACCGAGGTAAAAGTCTTCCAGAGCCGATAAAAGTTCCCAGGCACTTCATTCCTCCATCTGCAGAGTGCAGGCAGACATTTTCCCCACCGACTTCCTTCCAGCACACCTGATTGTCACAGCATGTCGGCAAACTTTGATCCTGTTTTTTCTTTTTGGCAATCAGCGGAACCGTGCAATGTGTAGATCTCACCACTATGCCATTTGAGGAACTGGTAGAGAGCCAGAAGAGCAGAAAGCGAGAAAGAGATGGAGGAGGTGGGGTGGGGAGAGAGATAGAGACAGAGAGAGAGCGAGAGAGACGGAGAGAGAGGAGATAAGTAAAAAGGATGACTAACAAATCCTCATTGAGCAAAATGTATAAAGGTGATGGCAACCCAACCTGCTCCTCCGCCACAGCAACGCCGGATTCCCCTGAAACTGGAACTGTATCAAACTTCCTCTTTTTCTTTCCCTGCCATGTGTTCAGTGAGAGAAAACCAGCAGCATCCTGTCAATGCCTCGCCCTGCAGTGTTCCTATAAGACTGCACCCCCGAAGCCGCACTCGGCTCTTATAATCTTAACCTGCATATTTTAAAGCGAAGAATAGAGGAACAAAACTTGTCATTAGTGCCTAGGCTGTCTCCACTCCCGAGCTCACATGTATACCCCTGGAATGGCCCCTGCCTCTCTCTTCCACTCACCCTCCAGCCCACAAACCACTCACCCAACCACCAACTCTTAGCTATTTTCATTGTCAGTGCAACAATAACTCTGAACACAGCAGTGGCCAGTAATCCAATAAGACCATTGATTAGGCCACAATGATTCAATTCAAAGTGGTGGACTAGTGCAAGGAACGGTCTCTTGCCCTTCTTGTCACCTTAGCTGGCAAAAAGCCCTCTTCAAGCTGCACCCCTCCTTGAGTGCCATTCATTGCTTTATGGGAAACGGAGAGGAAAAAGAGTGAAAGATGGCAATTATCTAATTGGACTATTAACAAACAAATCTGTAGTGTGGCTGCCCGGCAGCAGTCTCAAGGTGGGTTTAAGGCCTGCTGGCCTAACTTTATTCACGCTCTGTTTTGGGGGTCTGGTGCACGGAGTGGAGCAGGGGTCTTTGTTACAGAAAGGTAAAAAGAAAGCTAAATAGGGAGCGACTGAGGGAGAAGCGAGCTCCAGTCTGGGAAAAACAATGAGGACGCACCATCTTTCCCTGTAAGTGTTTTACAACAGTTGAGAAGAAAAAAGAAGACTCTACATCCCAAAAAGTCTTACACTCTGACAGCATGAAGAATACTGTTAGTATCTATTTGTATTCAATACATTCTAATGAGGAGACCTTTAGAAAAATACAACCCTTAAGCAGTTATTAATCATACTTGTCATTGTTTTTCAGTATTAAAAATGTTTGTTTTTTATCATACTAATGCATAGACAATCCAGTGATTGTCTATACCCTCTCAACTTTACAAGGGTGCTAGAGCCTATCTGCCATAGTCATTGGGTTAGAGACAGTAAACCCAGGAGAGGTCAGCTGATATAACAGTCTAATCTTTATTGTTGTGTTTTCATTAGCTTTAGGCAGAAAATGATCATATTTAGCATAAAGGTTTAAAAAAAAATGTCAGTCAATGTGTGTAGTTATCCTATGTAATGTGCTTCATTTAGTGAATTGAGTTGTTGAAATAAATTAACTTTTCAATAATATTCTAATATTTGGAATTGATCTGCGTATAATAGGTCAGCATTCATATACACTCACCAGCCACTTTATTAGGTACACCTGTTCAACTGCTCATTGACACAAATGTTGAATCAGCCACATGGCACCAACTCAATGCATTTAGGCATGTAGACATGGCCAAGAATATCTGCTGCAGTTCAAGCTGAGCATCAGAATGGGGAAGAAAGGTGATTTAAGTGACTTTGAACGTGACATGGTTGTTGGTACCAGACAGGCTAGTCTGAGTTTCTCAGAAATTCCTGAGCTACTGGGATTTTCACGCACAATCGTATTTAGGGTTTACAGAGAAAAAAAGAGAAAATGTCCTGTAAAAGGCAACAGTAACTCCAATAAACACTTGTTACAACTGAGGTATGCAGAAGAGCATCTCTGGGCACACAACACATCGAACCTTGAGGCGGATGGGCTACAGCAGCAGAAGACCACACCAGGTGCCACTCCTGTCAGCTAAGAACAGGAAACTGAGGCTACAATTCACATAGGCTCACCAAATATGGACAATAAAATATTGGAAAAACATTGTCTGGTCTGATGAGTCTCGATTTCTGCTGTGACATTCAAGTGGTAAGGTCAGAATTTGGCATTGACAACATGAAAGCATGGATCCATCCTGCCTTGTATCAACGGTTCAGGCTGGTGGTGGTGCAGTGGTGTGGGGTATACTTTCCTGGCACACTCTGGGCCCATAAGTACCAACTGAGCATCGTGTCAATGCCACAGCCTACCTGAGTATTGTTGCTGTCTGTGTCTATCCCTTTATGACCACAGTGTACTCATCTTCTGATGGCTACTTCCAGCAGGATAACGCGTGATGTCATAAAGCGTGAATTATCTCAGACTGGTTTCTTGAACACAACAATGAGTTCACTGAACAACTTCGACAGTCACCAGATCTCATTCCAATAGAGAACCTTTGGGATGTGGTGGAACGGGAGATTCACATCATGGATGTGCAGCTGACAAATCTGCAGCAACTGCATGATGCTATCATATCAATATGGACCAGATTCTCTGAGGAATGTTTTCAGTATCTAGTTGAATCTCTGTCATAGAGGATATAGGCAGTTCTGGAGGCAAAACGGGTTCCAATCTGGTGCTAGCAAGGTGTACCTAATAAAGTGGCCATTGGTTGTATATTTATATACTTTTTTTTTTCTTTTGTAGAGGATAACATCTGAAATTTTATTCAGAAAGAGCTGCAGTATCTTCCCTGAAGAGCTTCAAGTCACTGCTACATTTTTTTCTGCTCTCCTTATTTTGGAACCTTTGTAAATCAGGCCCTTATATAAAAACTTATTTATTAAATACATTGTAGAACGTTTTGCTTGGTAATGGCAAGTTCAAGATGTCTTTCATACGGAGAAACTACTCACACGTAGTTTCTCCGTATGAAACTACGTGTCATATGAAGTTTCTCCGTATGACACGTGTGAGTGTCATACGGATCTAGTTGCTAACACTAGATAAGTGTTAGCAACTTATCTAGTGAGTAGTTGCTAACACTCACTTGCTACTCATGTATTGACCAGGTGTGATTTTGACACATCACAAACTGTCTTCACATCTTTAAGATTCTGGAGGTCCCATGCACTCTGATCTTGAGTTATTTTGAGGGATTTTCAAAATAACTCAAGGGGTTGGTTTAGTGCATTGACTTGGTCATTCTAACAATTATACTTTCTTTCTGAAATATTAACTCAGTTTTTTGTTGTTTGTTTTTTTTTGGTTTCGTGTTTGGGACTCCTTTCAAATTCATATTCTTGCGTGATTTCCCTTTAATTATTTAATGCCTTCCAGTGACAATGTTGTGCGAGAGTCCACACCATGATGTTCCCACCTGCAAACTTAAGTTTGTAGGAGTGATGTGAGGCTACATTCTTCCTCCAAATACAGCAAATGCAAAGATATCCAAAGAGTTCAGCTTTGGTCTCATCTGACCACACTATACTTCCCTCATACTTCACTGGCTTGTCCAACTCTTCTGTACTGTTAATCAAACTTCTAGTCTTGAACGATGGATGTGCAGGGACACCGTTGTGGTTAACATTACTGTACCTGCCACTTCCGAGTCTTTCTGCAGATCGATGTGAGTGCTCCTTCACTGTTAGACAATTCTTTTGATCATTATTTTGAGTCTGCTAGGAATGCTAGCATGGCCACATATAACACCAGAGACACTGTTTTCCTGGAACAACAAGTTGTTTCTCATCTATTAGCACATTGAGCATCATGTACACAAGGTTGATTGACAGCACTGAGACCTTCCTCCTGGCTCTGATGGGTTGTTTTTGCTCTTCAGATGGCAATAGTTGCTGAGAGAAAACGTAGAGGATCTTGATCTTTTCACAGATTGTCTGTCTCATACCATACTGTCACAACATGATGGCCTTTTTAACATGTTAAAAACATGTTTTTAAAAAAGTTACATGCTGTACCTGTAAGGGTGACTTTCTACTGAGGTTGTTGTATGATTTTGCTGATCCCTGGAAGATCCAGTGAATAAATTGGTGGATTTTGACAAGCTAATACTTTTGATTCAGATATTTTTGATGAAGTAAACGTACAAAGAAGTGCTATTACTGAGCTCAAAGAAATGCTAAATGGCTTGTACTTCTATAGTGCTTTGTCAAGTCCAGAGGACCCCCAAGCGCTTTACACTACATTCTGTCATTCACTCATTCACGCACACACTCACACGTTGTAACCACAGCTGCCCTGGAGCAGTCTGACAGAAAAAAACTCACACAACTCTACAAACTAAACCATTAAAGAATTGTCCCCAAGCTTAGTGGCTATTGGCAACTTGTATCAAGGGCTTCATTATGAATAATGTCTCTTCATTATGAGAAAAATTCTTAGAAATTAAAATAACATTCCACTTACCTGCTTTTTGTTGTCCTGACGCCATTGTGTTCAAACTTACGGAGCCCCATAGGGGACATTCCCTCGCAATAAGTTTGCATTCCCTCTTAAAAAGCTTTTGCATTACCTTGAAAAAGGATTGAATTCCCACACAATACCTTTGCCTTCCCTCACAATCAAGTTCGAGTCGGTTCGTGCGGCATCTTGAATGTCTAAAGTCTTCGTGCTACAATATAAGGTTTTTGTAAGGTACGCTGATATCTAATTCTC
Source organism: Poecilia formosa (assembly GCF_000485575.1). Taxonomy (NCBI): domain Eukaryota; kingdom Metazoa; phylum Chordata; class Actinopteri; order Cyprinodontiformes; family Poeciliidae; genus Poecilia; species Poecilia formosa. The sequence continues at coordinate 71,048 of NW_006800279.1, forward strand.
GAGATATCTGAAGTTTTATCTCTTTTTCTTTAGGTGAGAAATGCACCCCAAACTTATGTGCAAAAGCAAAACAGGTCAAACGTGGGTGTTCCATCTCTTTCCATCTCATAAACAGAAACTTTCTGCAAGAAGGAAAAGGAAGAAAAAAATATAAAACTATTTGGACTATATATGAGTTATTTTCGTGGGGTAATAACGTCACCTGACAGTTTTGATTGTGTGTTTTTTTGTGTTTAAATGGTTTATAAAGGGTCATTTTCACGGACAGTCCCATCTCAACTTTACATAAACAAACATGAACAAGCAATGATAGTATTAGCCTTTTTAATATCAGTTCGTAGACTAGACTTAAGAATGTATAAACATGTTTTCACCGAGGCTCTTCAATGGTATCCGCAATTTTAAATTGATATTTGTTATCATTGCGGTCTGTGTACAAAATAGACCGTGGTGCATTTGCTAATTTATTGCAAGGCAACGCAACATTTACTACGAGGGAATGCAATGCCCATGTCCCCTATGGGGGTTTGTAAAAACTAACTCTGGACGAGGAACAGAAACAGTTTTAGAACGAAAGCTTATTGGGATCCAGTTATTTTTGACTAACTTGGCTTTCAGATACTTTTTGCTTTTTCCTCTTCAAACACATTAAAAAGATAACTAAAAATGTATGTTTACGTTCCAATTTTTAAAAATATGAAGAGGTTTTAAAAATGTATGTCTCAATGTGTTTTCCTACAAATATAAAATCACAGAGGTCTCTATTGCCCCACTGCTAGACCGACAGCGAGCCCATCCACAGACAAAGAGCTCTGCAAAAGTGACATCACCATAGATCAGCACTTATTCAGGAACATTATCCTCACTATTACAGGTATAATTCTAGCCCGAGCTTCCACAGCGTACCATAAAACGGTTGCCGTTTTTCATTACTTTCAAATTGGGCATAAGCAGTATTCTCTGAATATATTTATTGTTCCACCAAAATATTTGAATCTCCCCCTAATTCGCTCAGACATGGCTCAGCTGAATAATGGCGCAAAATTCCTGCTTATTTCTGCAGAGGAAATGGTTACTTTTGTCACAAGACCCGCTGAGATTCCAACATCTTTATAATTACGGCTCCGCTGCTGTGATTGTGCCACACGCAGTCACTTAAACACAGTCAGCAATTTCAGCCACTAGCGGTCTCAAAACAATAAAAAACAACACAATGACAAAATAGCCTGTGGTTATGGGAGTATAGTCTGCTACATCAGTTATGGATGAATATCTACCTGATGCCGCATGAGCAACAAATCCTGCTCGCAGAGACCAGGTCGTATTCCTGACACAATCGGCCGTGTTCGTTATTTCTGCATCATAATGAAACATTCATAACACTAACTAACATGTTGTCAGTTCAGAACTGACAGATTAGAGCACGAAATCTTGGGTTGCAAATGAGAGCAAACGCTCGGCGGGGCGGTCACACGTGTTCGCTTTCATTTTGGAATATCCAAACTTCCCTTATTAAAAACTAAGGAACGTTTACAATTTTAATATAACACAGTGTGAAATCATCCAGCATGGACTTCGCCATGCTTTGATGGCCAACAGAATGTGCTCCATTTGTTGCTTTGAGAAAGAAATTTTTGATTTAAATGTGCTCTGTTAGTTTTTACCCCCCATTTGCTCCAAGTTGGCTTTTAGTGGCCTTTTTAATAGAACCCAGGGCTACTAGGCACTTTTTTTTTTTTTGGCAAAACCGTTTAGGTTTTCTAATACAAGGTGGGTTGCTGTGAAGAGTGTAGGCCTTGGAAAGCCTCGGTGTGTGAATAACAACACGGTAACTCAAGATGAATGGTTTTATTCAAAGCCCTGCTTTACGTTTACAAATGTGCTGATTATGTTCCACAGTGAAAGAGCAAGCTGTTCTTGAACCCACTAAATAGAGAGCTGGATTTGCTCTGCAGTGGGTGGGAGTGGTGGGGGGGGGGGGGGGGGGGGGGGGGGGGGGGAGGTGTACGCAGACAGATGAGCTCAAAATTGTGGAGCGTTTTTTTTTTTCCACGACTGTGAGCATTTTTTTTTTTTTTTACCCGGCTTTTCTTTAGTTGAACATCTCCGTCGCCTTAAAAAATATTGCATACAGACACTAATGCTGCGGTGAAAATAGTATTTGCTAACAAGCACGGATCCATTGAGGCACTTGAAGTTTGCACTTTAGCATGAAATTCTGAACACTTTTACCAGCTCACCTCATAATTGGGATTAATTATTGTTTGTGTTGGTTAGGGCTGCTGATCTCAGGCCAGTGACCACTCCATTGTAATTCGGCTCTGAGGGTTCTCGGATAATCCTCTCAGCTAATGGCCAAAATAATAAGCACAAGCTGGCTGTAGCAGGGATTTAATGACGAGTGGCAGCATTTTGGTGTCGCGTAGTGGAGGGCTTCGCCAGGGCGCACGGAAATAATTTCACTGCAACTTTTGTGTACAGAGAGACAAAAAATGAACACGCTACCTCTACGACCACTATTGGAAAATCTGGAAAAGTATTCAGTATTTTTCTTATATAACAGAATAGAAATATCCTTTACTGTCCCATCAGTGGGGAAATTCAGGTCTATCCATAATAAACTGAAACTCTAGAAATGTTTATTATGGAGAATAAATACAAATGTGCTTTAGAAAGTTTTTCATCAAAAGGAAATTTGAAGCCCAATAATTATTCACAACACTGTATTATTTATATTAAAGATTATTTTAATTCAACCAAGAAGTTTGCTTCTGATAGGAGATGTGAGAGGTTTCAAAAGATAATAGGCATATAAAACATTAGAAAAAAAAGGGCTTTTTTTGTTTGACAGTTAATCCTTGGTAATGAGCTCCCAAGTCTTTGAGCTTTTGATCCTAGTCAAAAAGAAATATTTTGATTTTTTTTTTAATTTATTTATTTTTTATGAATACTTTAAGCCTTAATCTATCAGGAGTATGAGCAATTCTGGGCTTAATTCTTAATTTAACGTTGTAATAAAACTTGATTTAAAGTTTTGTTTTTTGTTTTTTTTAAGATTGTAGAAGCAACAGTGGCAGTACCATCTCATGTTCTGAAATAATTTGATGTTTTTCTAATGTGCAAATTATGACTGAACAAAAGACGCGAGTCAGAACCCAATCAGCATACAGCAACATGGAATAAAAGTCATTTTGTGAAAGCAGTGGTACGTCTTATAGGTCATTTGTATTTACATCATTATGTGTAATTTAGCTTATTTTTAGACAGAAAACATCTTGGAGCTATTGTACTAATCTGCTGTTGACATAGCAGTCGGCTTAAAACCTGCAACAAAGCTTTAGTAGTAATTGATTTTTTTTTCCTGTACATTTTCTGTGAGTAGTTTTAAATGACACTCCTTTGTCCCGCCGACAGCAGCAGTAATTGTCGCAGGTGTAATTTGAGCAGCTCCTTTGTGTCCCTGCTACAGTTTCGTCCCCGCTAGTCGCCGCGGCGCGCAACAAGACTGCGGGAGAAAGGGAACAAAAATCATCACGAACACTGGAAAATCAACATGTTTTTTTTTTTTTTTCATGCTCTACTTTTGCACTGTTAAAACTAACATGTGACAAAACACTCATTTCATTTCTTTTCTTTCTTTTTTTTTCCAAGTGGAGCTAATATATTGGGGAGTGTTTGGAAACAGTGCAAGCTTGACTCCAAAGCTGCACTTCACTCTGTTTAACATCCACTATTATTACTGTTGGGAGTTGAAGCTCTCGTGGTTAAAAAGTAGGTAATGAAGGGAATCACATTCCTAAAGGAACCTGTGTGTTAGAAGAGCTGCATGCTGTGTCAAGATTATCTGTGTCTGTTTTTGACTTGCAAAATGTACAATCTGATGGGTTTTCTTGGATGGAAAACTTTTTAAAACTAATTTAATTAATAAAATGAACTTAGTGCATTATTTGGTAAATTGTAGAGTACCTGTGATTGAATTTAAATGACTTTTTTTGAAAGTACCTTGAGATGGCGTGTGTTTAAACTGAATTTAACTACCAAAAAAAACAACAACAGCATTTTCAATTGGTTTTAGAATGATATGGTAAAACCATGAAATTAAAAGTCCTGCTGATGAGGAAAGTTGCAATTTAAACGTTTAAACTCTTGAAATTTTTCATTCCCCACCTGAGTTGGAGTCCGATTACAAAGCGACATTTTCACACAGAAAGCCGTTCAGTTTTAGACGGCATCATAAAAATAATAGACAAGCTGACGAGTGTGAGAGCACGGACCACCTCTGGTGACGGTGACTCAATCTGCGTGGAAATGTTGTAAAGTTATGCAAAAACAAACATTAAGGAGGAAGAGCAGAGCCCAACCTGTGAGACGTTCACAGCTTCTCTCCTACCAGCTGCACCCAGATCTGTAAGAATCATCGCAGCCGTTTGTCAGGATAACAAACGCGGGTCAGCGTTGGTCTGAACCCAAACACTTCAGCTCAACATGGCAAACATTCATTTGGATGATCTCACCTCTGGATTCTGCAGAGAGGATGGAAATATGTTAGTCGGTCACACGGCAGTGAGGCCTGAAGGAGACAAAAGTTGAGATTCTGCTTTAGGGATGGGAGATTTCATCAACATGCTGTTTTGTTTACAGCTAACGCAACAGTTTGTTTTTCTTCTTTTAAATTGTTCTGACTTCCCAGCCTCACCTGCATCATCCAGTCGTCGCTCCTCAGCTGCAGCCCGTCAACATCGGGCCACACCCCGGTGTAGCCAATCACAATGCCAGCCTCTTCTTATAAGGCCCTCCACCCAGGGCTCCATCTGCTCCCCGTTGAGCTTCAACTTGGCCTCCACCCCTTCTCCATTCTCATTCTCCCAGGTCGATCAGGCTTCCTTCATTCCTTCCTTCAGCCTCCACTCCACCACCAGTGTCTTGTGGGGGTGGGGGGAGACGTCTCTAATCCTCATCCTATAACTGCTCATCTTTATTGCAAAAACCCTTTATTTATTCATGTCAATAAAACTTTATAATTGCTGTTTTGTCTTTGTGGGAGTCTTTTCAGGTTGGGGTTAAATGAACAGAAACTAAAATCAAATACAAGATACATTTCTGTCCTTCAGGAACATAGTCAAAACTACAAGTATTTAAAAATGAAATACAACTGGAACTGGAAGAAAAAAGAGCACAGTGTTTTTATTGTTTTTTAAATAATTAAGCTAAGTGAAAGAGAAAAAGCAATTTGAAGGACTAGTTATTTTTTAGAGTTGTACACAAGGATTGTGTAAAGATTAGACAAAAATAGGAAACAGTAAAACTCCAGCATTAATAAAACAGTTACAGTGTTAAAAATAACAGAGCTTGATCTGTATCAGTAAGACTTAGAACGTTTTGGTACAATAATAACAGGAAATTTCTTCATTATCATTGCTGAAAAAAAGTAAAAGACAATGACAGAGGGAATTTCCATTTAGTTTGTGTTTTTAAAACTAACCAATCCTTTCTCCTGAGTTACAAAAAATACTTTTAATATTTGCATCGAAAAGGAATGTAAAAAATAACCATGGACAGCGATCTGAAACACTGAACCGGACGGAATTCTGGACACAAATCTATGGAGTCGTGTGACAGCCGTCCATCCACTCCCACATCCTCCCACTGGTTCCAGCACAGTTCAGGTACTTCATTAAAAAAAATAAATAAATAAAAACATTTCCTGTGAACACGATCAAGCCTGTGATTAGACTGCACCTCAACATAAAACGAAACGTGACGGAACACTATAGTGACACAAATTCTAGGTCACGACTAAATTATGTGCAGAACAGAAGCAAAGTTCAGAGAACAATGTTCACACAAAAGGAACGAGAGACGCTGGGAGACGAAATGGGAGTTAAACGCAGACGACGCGACACATGAGGTGTGGGAACGGCTCCAAGCTCTCCTGAATCAGACAAGCTGAGCTGCTAAATCGCTGTGACATGATCTGAACTTCTTTAGTTTGTCATGAGGCTCAAACTGAATTTTATTCAAACACTCATGGAGATCTGATATGCCGGCTTATCTGATGCCAGTGTTGCAATTTGGCTTCAAATGTGAGATTGTTTTTGATCAGTGTTCACTCTGGATGGAGGCAGAGCTACAATGGAGAAACCAGCCGAGGTTAGGATGTGGTGGCAGCGTTTAGGGGTGGGACACGGAAGGCGCTGGCTGCAGAACCCATCACTGCTGGGCGTGTTGACACCAAGTCTGACTTGGCGACTGTTATCACAACTGCTGCATATCTTCCTTGAGCTGCATTTGTTTAGCAACATGCACGTTCATTTGACACTGTAGAGCAAAATTTCAGCAGCAGCTAAGCCGAGCTGCCACTGACTGGATAACTGGGTCGGTATTAATAGTTGTATATTTACATGAAATGTGTCCTTTAATGTATACTGCTCAAAAAAATAAAGGGAACATTTCACTTTAATTTTGTGTGTGGCTCCAAATCCAGGCCTCCATTGGTTAATAAATTTGACTTCCATTGATGATTTTTGTGTGATTTTGTTGTCAGCACATTCAACTTTGTACAGAACAAAGTATTCAATGAGAATATTTCATTCATTCAGATCTAGGATGTGTTATTTGAGTGTTCCCTTTATTTTTTTGAGCAGTGTATTTGTCTGTCTATACCTGACTGTTTCTTGTGTCCCTCTGTGTCCATTTTGAGGTGTTTGGTCCTCCAGCTCCGCCTCACTTTTGTTCAGGGTCCTCCAGGACTATTATAAATATGAAGTTGTTCATTTCCCCTTCCCTTTTTGTTATTTGTTCCACTGGGAGGCAAGTTTTATAATCCATTGTCATCCTTTTAATTTACATTGTTCAATTTTTGTTTTTTCCTTCTGTATTAATGATAGGCTTTTGAATATGTTCACTTGAGTGATTATTACATCTTTATAACATTTGACGATGCTAAACGTGTGATGTGAACGTGATGTGTCCTGCATGCTAACACTATTATTTCGTACAGATCAGGCTGGAGAACAGAAGCACGTGCTATGTGCTAATGCTAACATCTCCCTTGTCAGGTTGAATAAACGGAGACCGCCTCCAAACCCAGACTTGACATCTTGTGGTTTGTCTGTGTTACTCCTTTAAAGTTTAATCAACGCTTAACGCAGTTCTTGTTTCCAACAGCCATTTATTGTGGACATGTCTTATAAAGTCCCCAAAAATACTGTCAGAACTAAAAAGGCGATACAAACCTAAATTTGTTCACAAAAATGGCTTATTTACATAAATAAAAGATACAAATCAAACAAACCCGTACCTCATTGGCTGCATTGACTCCAGAGAAATAAAACTTAAAACTTCTTACAATCAGCTTCTTCAGCCAGAATTCCCCATGTGGCTGTAAGTGTGCCAGCCAATCCTTTCCCCAGGCAACACATGGTCCATGAAACAAAACAAAAGTTCCCCCCACATTCGAATGCACCCTTGACCAAAACCAATGAGCATCAACACAAATTTATTAAAAGAAACTACCACACGTTCACCACTTAATGTTTTATATTAAATACAATGTAACTACTGCCACCTTAAACCAAACAACAACAACAAAAAAAAACAAATAAATCATAGTTGCCTTGACGGCAGCTACAGTCCGATCACCACATAACACACACAGTGCAGAAGTTCACCGGTCGCACCTGTGCATTGTGACATCCAGGCCACTCCGTGGTTAATGTTCTAGCACAGAGTCAAAATATAACATATAATCTCATGAAGAGGCTCAGTCTGCACTGATGAAGGTCAAGATAAGCTTTTATATGCATGTTTTGATGTTGTCTTGTGTTGTGTTTGGTAAAACACAACACAGTGACTTTATCAGTAAAAAGTGAGTTATAAATAGAGCATTCCTCCAGAATGGTCAGAGCAGCTCCTTCTGATCCACTTACTTATTAATTTAGTTAACTATATTTAAACAATGTACAGGGTGAACTCTGCTTGGTGAGAACTCCAAGTGTAGTGGTGTTATGGACTCATGCAGAACGCAGCCGGTGTGTAACACATTGTGATGGTGGCCAATGGCCATGCTTCATGCTCATGCTTGTTCCACATCAGGTATTTCAACTTTATACCCATATTTGCATGCAAGAGCAAAGTAGATGCTGTATAACATGACATACTAGTACAGCAAATAATATCAATTTAAGATCAATAGAAACATTTAATGTCAAAATATTCTACGCTTGGAAATTGTTCAGCAAAAACAGGGCAAGATCGACCAAAAGGACCATCGAAAACCAGGTGCTGCTGGACTGGCAGCCACACAGCTGACTGAAGGAGCTGAACAGTTTCACTGTGCTGCTTTTAAATGGATATTAAACTAGCCACAAAACTGCTTAAGGAATAAAGAAACACAACAGTTTGTTTCCAGATATTAGAAGAGAGCAGCAGCAGATCTGGATGAATTAATACTTTACAAGGAGAAGTCTTGTCTTTTTATCGCTCTTCTATAACGGTAAAACTTCTCTGAGTGTCTGCTGAACTTTGTGGAACTTCACCCCACACACACACACACACCCCCATCGTGGAGAAACACCCGTCACACACAGAGAGACGATAACTCATTAGACTTAAAGAAAGAAAGACAGCAGCAGTCAGCCGTTGCAAATGAGTCTGAATGGGATTCTAAATTACTTATTTTACCTTAAACCAGCACAACATTTATCTAAAATGCACAAGCGTTCACACCTCCTCGAATATTATGTCCTAAATACAAGAAAATGATTCATTCTGATAATGTTTCTTCTAATCAAAACATCCTTTTCATCTCACTTCGGCTATAAAAAAAATGTCCTTGGGGCTTAATCAACTTTCAGTATTTAAAAAAAAAGTGTCTGTGCCAGTGTGATAAAACATTTTATATACAATGTCTAAATAGCTCTTGACACACATTTCTAAAGGCTCTGCAGCACTGCATGATCCCAAAAGTTTAGATGTTCTGTCTCCTTGTGAAAGCTCTCACTCCTATGATCTAAATAACTTTGTCCTGATCTAAAAGCCACTCTGTCTAATAACTGCTGTAGGATTCCTAATTAACAGAATAAGCTTTGTGGGAATCTAAAATGACAGCTGAATAAACACTTTTCACACCAAACACCATTACGCCTCTAAGGTTGCTTGGTTCAAAACCATGTTGTTGTTTTCTTAAAAGGTTGTAATCAATTTTTTTATTTTTATTTTTTAGCAAATTTTGCAACAACGACGGCCAACCAAATCAAAGTTTTACATTCTGTCACTCTTTATTGCTAATGGCTTTATGCTACGGTACCAGCCTGGTCTTAAATAATGTAATCATAACCTACTTTGAAAAACTATAACATTACTCAAAATGAAGCAACATGATATTATTTCATCATAAAGTTAGACTTACACTTACAACTAAATGTTTTTTGGGGGAGTTTTCCACTTGGAACTCTAACATGGACATTTAATTGAAACAAACCAAGACGCACAAGTCTCTTTAATTCATAATACTTTTTATCATAAACATTCTTATTTTATCATTCGATTTAGATGAAAGATTCAATTTGCATTGTGAGAATTCACTGTAATGAATGTTGATGTAGTACCGGCAAACATCACAACAAATATGATTTGTGCTAGGAGACTATATCAAAGTTTCAAGGCACTTATGAAACAGAAAGTCAATCCAATCAAATCACCCAGACAGGATTCAAGTTCAATTACACACATTCCAGTTTGACCATCAACCTACGATCAAATCGTCTTTAAATCATTCAGGTTTCTCATAATAAAGTCAAACCCACCCACAGCGTCAGGCCCTGAATTTCGGTTGCATACAGTCGGATCACGACAGACTGCAATCTGCTTGACCCAGACCGATTCCAAAATGCCAGACGGTAAACGATGGTCTCATTAAGGAAGCCGGCTGAGTTATGAAGTCTTCCCTTCACTCCTCAGCTTCCATCCTGATTCTGCAGGCTCCCTTCTGAGCCTGCAGAAGGGAGCGGGCGCCTTCCAGCAGCGCCCCGCTCATGACGGGACGAGCGGCCGTCTGCTGCAGCAGGCCGCCATCATCCCTTTCATTAGTTTGCTGAAAAGCACAACAGAGGACCACAATGGTTTCAGTGAGCAGCGACTGATCACACTTCTTACTTTAACTTCCTTCATGCTTTAGAACTATAGCCAACAGACATGAAAACTGGGCGTTTGATTTTTTTTTATGTTGTACACAGGCATACCCAGACACAGTGAGAGGTTCTTTAAATATTTTAAAGAAATGCCTTATCTGCTATTTAGTCAGTCTTTGCTGCGTGGCAGTAAACTGATAAGTATTAATAATCAGAATCATCATTACTTTAATAGATTATGAGTAATTTGCTGACATATTTTCTGTGATTGCCATTCAGTATTAGCTTCCGTGTCTTTTAATAATGGAAATGTGCTTTTCATGGTTCACAGATTATCTATATGGGAACAACAGCAGTGCACAAATAGTAGCATTAAAGTTCAAATGAAAATTCCCTCTCGTGTTTTCGGTCTCTTCAGTACCAATGTCTTCTATATTCTTCTCCATCTCTAGTCATACGATTTTCATCAAAATGCTAGAAATTATTTTTGACCAAAACTATGCAACGAACAAATAATCATCCTCCCTAAAGTGCTCGAGAAAAGCTCATCCTTTTCTTTGACAGATTTCCAAGTGCATTGTTCATCTAATTTTAATTTAAAAACGACAAACAAACCATAAAATTGGTGAATATTGTGCAGTCAGTCTTGACATCATGTAAACACGTGTTAGAATCTTCACTCACCTGAAAAAGAAATCTGCTACTTTGCTACAGGATTCAGTCTGTGCTCACTCCTCCACCTAACGTGCCACATCCACACTGAATGAAAAAAAAAAGAAAAACATCATGTTTGATTTCAATGCAATCATGCTCTGATTTGCCATTGCTGATTGGCCATTGTTCCCAGGCCATAATCAAAAAGCCAATTTACACAATAAATAATGATGCTGTCAGTCCCAGATTCATCAGCTGCCAGGAGGGTTTATTGGTAGAATATCGTGGGCGCCGTGGAATCAGATCACTGGGCAGTTCAGCAACCAAAGATGACTCAAATGCAACTTTTAAGCCTCTAAGGCCCTCTTGTGGTCTTAGAAAGTAATACATCTAATATATTCATAATAAAAGCATCTCTAGATGAACATATTTCCATGTACATCTTTCGTATAGTTTAAATTTTTATTCATTTTATATTTAGGTCACATTTAAATGCATATTTTGTACATATTTTGTAAATTTTGTGTCGCTTGTTGTTTTACATTTGTATTTACTAACACTTAATACTTTGGATGGAATAATCTGTCAACAAATAAGCAATTTCTTCTTGGGGATCAATAAAGTTTACTCTATTCTATTCTATAACAGTGAGCCACAGGTGTTCATCTTAAGCTTCTGTTTGTTAAAAATAAAACTCAGTTTCCTATAATGGTTAATGTTGTTGCATGTGTTGCAAAGAGAAACACATGCAAGTTACTTTGTCTTTGTCAAAAACTGTTGAGAAAAAAAAACTCTCTTCAGTCGTTGTTTCCCAAAGACGTAGGAAGGACTCATTATTAGTAGTATTTTGGTTTAGTCTTGCAGGCCTCTAATGCAGAAATAATTAAAAGACCAAGATAATCTCCATATTCAGTGCAAAATGTCTCTGATCCAGGAGTAGGCACTGGCCCAGGGTCTGTAACAGAGACAATAACTCTTCCAGTCTCTTTGTAATACTAAGAACAACTGATGAAATGTTTATTTGAATTTTAAGCTCATGCTACCTTCTCAGATGTTTCTTTTTTTGTTGTTTTTCACTTCACCTGTGTCTTCTTTGTTTGATGCTGCTGAAATTAGCCTTTAAAATATTGAATCAATCAGGGGTTATTTCACTGTTTTAAGAAATTTGGGATATCCAAAGCCTATAGATCAGAATTAAACAGGATTATTGTGGAAGAAGTTCTTCGAGGCCCAGTTATGTTTGTATCAGTTCACATTGTCTATAGAAAGGACGTAAAGTCTCTACATGTTGTGGGATCTCACTCAGGTTCACAAAGATTTATATATGTATGTCTCATACAATGCAGAAATCTTAAATCATCCTGTATTTGTGTGTATTTTCCTTCCTGTCATTAGACTTTCCTGTATTTTTATGAATAGATTAATCAGTAGCTCAAGCCATTCAATAAATTAGGATATTATGTCGAAGCCCATTTATTTCAGGAACTTTTATTTATTTATTTATTTATTTATTTATTTATTATTATTATTATTATTATTATTATTATTATTATTATTATTATTATTATATTTATTTATTTTTACGAAAAGCGGTAGTCTCCACATTCAAACCCGGAAAACGTTTAAGGAAACGATGTCCATTAACACAATATGATTACCGATAATGCATGTATGAAATAAAATAACATTTTGAGCCACATTCCTACCAGTAGGTGGCGCCAATGCATGCCATATTTTTGCCAACAGCCAGTGGAGGGGTGGACGGGAGGGGAACTCATCGAGAGGAAGCAGAGACACCCGCTGAACGCTGAGGGAGACAGACGGGAGGATGATCACGTTAGCAGAAGCAGATGTGCTCCACGAGCACGGGAGACGCTGCGCGCCCTTCGAGAGGCTCTTTCCTCACCTGACGCTGTGCTGCGCCTTAGTGGCTTACACGATGCTGGGCGCCTTCATCTTCATGCAGGTTGAAGGGGGAAGTAAATCCAGCACCGAAGATGAATACCGCAACTTTCTGTCGCAGATTGTCGAGATGGTCCAGAACGATACCAGTAAGTCTGAGCGTATTACAGCTTTTACTATCTANTCTCCACATTCAAACCCGGAAAACGTTTAAGGAAACGATGTCCATTAACACAATATGATTACCGATAATGCATGTATGAAATAAAATAACATTTTGAGCCACATTCCTACCAGTAGGTGGCGCCAATGCATGCCATATTTTTGCCAACAGCCAGTGGAGGGGTGGACGGGAGGGGAACTCATCGAGAGGAAGCAGAGACACCTGCTGAACGCTGAGGGAGACAGACGGGAGGATGATCACGTTAGCAGAAGCAGATGTGCTCCACGAGCACGGGAGACGCTGCGCGCCCTTCGAGAGGCTCTTTCCTCACCTGACGCTGTGCTGCGCCTTAGTGGCTTACACGATGCTGGGCGCCTTCATCTTCATGCTGGTTGAAGGGGGAAGTAAATCCAGCACCGAAGATGAATACCGCAACTTTCTGTCGCAGATTGTCGAGATGGTCCAGAACGATACCAGTAAGTCTGAGCGTATTACAGCTTTTACTATCTACTGGAGCATATACATTAAAAAAAAAAAGATTTTATTTATTTATTTATTTATTAATTATCGTAGTGACAATGTTTGGAAGTTGGATCTAGGTACATAAGAGTTGTTCTTAGTAAAGTCATTCCATTAACCTGTTTTGTGGAAACGGTTCACTTTGTGGTTTTGATGTCCTCTAAGCATTCTCCTCTTGGTTTCAGATCATAATTCCTGCACACTCAGCCAAATAATTGACAAAGTTGAGAGACAAATGAAGGAATTCAAGCTCATATGGTTGCAGAGCCCCAGCAGATGGGATTTTCTTGGTTCCGTCTTCTTCTGCTGTACTATTTTTACAACTGTTGGTAAGTTGGTGTTAAAATGTGTGGTGCAATGTTGACAGGAAATGGATTTGTTGACTCTTTCTCCAGGTTTCTGAAGTGATGTCTTCCAAACTCTCACACAGCAGATGCATTAAGCTTCTGGGCGTTGCCCTGGTGTTAGTAACCAAAGTGATCACAAAGATGCTGTCAAAGTTCTCAGACCGACATAGTCAGGTTACACGCTGGATTTTGTGATGTATTCAAAATTAATTCAGTTTCTCATAATAATTCCTCACAATTAGTGCATTTTTTACAATATTAAAATATTTATACTACCACTCTGTGTCTGTAGAAACCATCTGCAGCTACACTGGACTCTCTTGCATAAAACATAACACCTTTCATTTTGCTACGTTCTTTTGATACCACCCACCTATTTCTCCATAGGGTGTCACTTCAGTCCTCATCTCTTGTCCTCCACCTCATTACTCTCATCCATCTTTGTCCTACACTTCCTGGCCTCATTATTCACTTCTATCCTCCCTGCTCCAGGTACCATGTTAGGACTTCTAATGCCTCGTTTCCAGAGTAGCATGGGTTGGTACAGTTTTGTAGGCTATTTTGACTGTTCCCAATGTAAAAGTGGCCCATACAGCCGACTGGTACCGACTGGCTATTTGTGAAACACTTCGATATTCTGAATATATATACATTTATTTACATATTATTTAGATTTTTATCTGGAATAAACCTTGAATAAACTCATTTAGTGTAGATCCAAAAAACAATGGTACCATATGGTTAAGGTGGAGCTACTAGTGCCACACAACACAGTTCATTGACTGGAGGACAGAAAAAATGTCTCTACTACAAAACATGAGACAGTATTGTGTCACATTTGTCATCACACTACTGTGATGCTACGCTAGATGTGAGAGTCCAACTGGTGAACACACAGGTCTTTGATAAAAAACTTCATCTTAATCGCTATGAATGTTGGAGAAGGCAAAAACTGACCTGTTTTGAAGTTACATCTGTGGTAAAACTGTACAGAAATTCTATGTAAATTCAAGCTTCAACAATTTATTAAATCACTGCCAGAAGCTTCTTGCCTCATGTAACAGGGTTTCCACGCGGGAGTAAAAGGTAGCCAATTAAATTAGCTCAAATTAAGGCCAGTAAAAGGCAACAAATAGAAATTGACTTGGTAGTTAATTTTTTCAATAAACATTTCATGACCCCTTCAATATATTTAGAATATTATGATGACTTTTTGTTTTAAGTTCCTTTTAACTATAAAATCTGTATTAAAAATGATATCTACTCCCAGGACCTGAGCTGATGTTCCCTCATCAACCAAGCGCTAATTAATTGTTTAGACCTTAGTTGGACTATTTCTTAGTTACCTCCCTTTAACTGTGACTCGTACGCTCTCTTACTCTCTGCACTATGTCCCAAACAGTTTATTGTCAGTTATTGTCAGACGTTTGTGTAGATCACTCAGCAACCTTGTCCCTTTAAAAATCCTTTCAAATTAAAAGCTTCAGTAAAAAGGTAACAAATAACTCTTGGTTAAATGAGATATATATATATATATATATATATCTTAATAAAGTAATTTACATATAGTTAAATCACTTCAACTCATTTGGCTACAACTCCAGAAGTTTCTACACATTAGAAAACATTTCATGTAAAAAGTCTGTTTTAAAGCAATCTACAAGTAAAACTTTCAACCATTAAACAAGGATCATTTTTAATAACACTTTAGCATTTTTGCCAGTCTCCCTGCATGAGGACCTACGGCTTGTCGCATTTTGTAGATGCGCCACCAGGCTTCTTCCAACCTGATGGAGAGAGAAGACAGAAAAAACAGGCCATTAGTGATGCACTTATTTAAAAAGCAAACAATTTGAGCATGATTCAGAGATGAAGGTTGACTTCCAGGCTGGATATCAATGAAACCTTCTGAACTTCCAGGTTGATGGGTCTGAAACTCTTCTCCCAAATGAGTAAGGTGGAGCAGGGAGTACTGGCAGCAGCTGCAGGGCTACATCATCTTCTGGATCAAACATAAGCTAGTGTTAAAATGTTGCAGTAACTAAAAAGCATGACAACATTTTAGAGAACATTTCTTCTGAGCTTCAATACCATGAGAGAGCAGACTCATGTTCTTGGCCATACAGAAGGTCTTCGTTAAGAACAAGGAGTTTGGGTTTCGCTTAATTCTCCTGAAGATCCTGGATGTAAAATTACAAAATCTATCAGAAAAGACAAAATCACAAATCAAACTTTAAGAATGACTGAATTCAATCTTATAGCTGTCTCCCCCGCAAATAACTTGTAATTACCCAGCAATTTCAAATGTTCAGAGTAATTTTATGTTCCTAAAAAATAAATATAGCACTTAATACAATAAAATGACATATATAATTTAATTTATAAGTAAAACTTAACTTAAACACTAACTTAGTGCTGAACAACTTTCAGCACCAACTTTAAATAAATGTTATTGTAATTAATAGTAACAATAATAATAAAATTGGCAATCATTAACACTAGGTATTGCCTTATTTTTGCTTTTAACTCGTTGCCGAAAACCAGTGGGAAACGGTGGTTCTCTCTCGGCTTAACAAGTCGCTCCGCCTGGTCAACTGACAGAGCGGGCGAGACGAGCCAGCGGCTGCAGGGGAGCGGAAAAGTCCGAACACGTCCGAGCATGTTTGTAATTAAACTGTATGTAGCGGTCACTCGGATTGAACAGCCAGACGCAGGGAGTTTCAAACGGGTGCAGTTTAATCTCGACCTTTCTTTCCATCAACACCGTGAAAACTGTAGTATAAAACAAAAGGATGCAGAACTGTTGGACATGCCCAGCTCTTGTATAAAACCACAGAAGGTAAAATGGGTTAGCAACAACAGGAATGAGAGTCAAAAGGCCGATGCTCAACAGTTGATTTGCATTTGCATGGCTCTCAGCAACTTCATTTAAATACGAAAACCTCTGCTAGGCCCAAGGGGTGGGGGGTGATAGAGGAACACGGACACACAGCATTTCTGACCATTCTTGGCAGTGCTCTACAATTTTCCACTCTGACAAAAACCTCTTGCAGATAGCCCTCAATCTCCATGCGCACAGCAGAACTAGGTGTTAATAGCTGTAGAAAATCCCACTTTTCATGCAGTGTGATCTGATCATTTATGTGCACATTATGTTCAGCGAAACAAGTTAATTCACACATCAGCAGGATGCATTTTGTTTGCATAGATGGACAGAAGAGAAAGAAAGGGAGAAAACAGAATGCAGTTTTCTCCATCTAATCCACCTTATGTTTCAAAAATTCAGAAATATTTCAGATGAAACTCGTCAAATGGTATCTATACTGGAGATAGTCTGTTGTCGGAGTCCCGGCTCTATCTATTTAAGTTTTATTATTTCCAACAGTGAATGTGTCGTGGATAAACAAATTATTGCTCTCTGAGCTCCAGCCAAAGTGAATGGCATGCAGTCGAATGTTAATCTACTTAAGATCAAAACAGACAATATATGCAGATGTTAAATATGAATTAGCTAAGTACTTTCTCATGTTAAATGAAAACTGTCATTTCGAGTTAATGTGGTTATTCAACCATTCTTCACTGAGATTGTGTGGACAGTTTTATGAACACAACGGTCTGTTAATAATGCACTCATAAGCTTAATGCCTCTAAGATGTTAGACGGAAAGAGACCGAGCTTTAATGCAGGGTGTGGTCTAATGCATAATATTCTTCCAGTTATTAGTATCTGTACAGATGAATTTGAGAACCAAAAGAAAGATGAAGGTCATGCTTAAAGAAAATGAAGAGGAGGTGGAGGAGATTTACCACAAATATACATTTATTTTATGAATATCTGTAAGATATTTGGACTGCGACATATGTTTGCCTTCTGTAGTCTATGTTTTGATTATACATTGTCTTCTTGCCATACATATCGATTAATAAATGTCTGTAGCTGATATTTGCGTGATATATCGTCCATCTCTCTCTGAGAAGCAGAGCATCACTCCACTCTGCTAATTAGATACTATAAGCATAGATTATTATTTACAAGAACATCAGTCTCACACAATCTAAAATAAGCAAATCTCAGGGGATTATGTTGTCTCTTCAGCTTTTCTAATGTTTATGATTAAAGTTCACAAATTTAAACATAACAAAACACATTTTCTTTTCTCAAACCTACTTCTCCTCCCATGACTTGACATGGAAGAAACAAGTGAAGATATCACTGATTTCTTCTGTCAGTTGCATGACTAAGTACTAAAAGGTTGTCAACTAATGGCTAATGGCTTAGCAGCAACAGGAAGTCCAGATCACTGAGAAGACAAGCCACTTTAGATTGAGAATGCCTTTTACATCGCCACAAAGAGCTTGTTAAAGATTTAGAGGCCTAGTTGCAGATTTGATTTTTGTCCTTGTACAATCAAAATCCATCATGCACTCGGAGGGAAAGCAAAGTTCTCACTACTGTCAGATTTTAAAAAAGAAATGTTAATTTGTTGGACTGGCACAAAATATGCTTTTCTTAAATTACCTTTTTTGGTTTCTTTTCAGATGAGGCTTGATATGACTACAGCGCGTTTTGGAAGTCTCTGTAATTGAAACGTTACTTTGTTTAATAGAAGTCGCACCCAGCAGGGCGTTTTGTGATGGTCTTGAGGAACATTCAGATCTCAGTAGCAGGAAGACGAAGCAGGTCTAAATATGTCAGAAGAAATGTAGGAAGGAAGTCGTTCAGAAATGTCCTGGATGGATATCCATTTACAATCCGTCGACAGCCTCACAACCTGATATTTTACTATGAAGTATTGTTACTGGAAAACTTACGGACCACTTGTTCTCACTGTTGTTTTGTCTTCTAATCACTCATGTGTCATTTACATTTATTGCATTTATCAACTTCACATTGTCATTCTGTTTTTCTTTCCACAGAAGGTGCGCCTGGCTCAGTGTCTGTGTGCTGAGCTGGTTTCAGTCATGGACTTTAACTTTATTATTTCTGTTTTTAACTGTGTTTACTGTAGATAATGTTTTTATTTTCTGGGGAAAGTATTCCTGGCTTAATTCTTCTGTGTTTAGTTGTACTTTTCTCCTGAATGCAGATGGACTGTTGAAATCAGAAGTTTGCAAACACTATATTAAAAAAAACATGCATTTTATTTTCCTTTTCGCACAGTCTGATGTGAAGTCAGAATAAACTTTTCCTCTTTTAGATCAGTTAAGAGTACCAGAATGTTTCCTATTTGCTAAATGCCAGAATAATGAGAAGGAAGTTTTATAGGCATTGTTGTTTTTATTTAATAGTTGGTAGGAATTTTGGGCCATTCCCCCTGACAGAATTTGGGGAACTCAGCCATGTTTGAATGTTACCTTGCTGACACACACACACACACACACACATCCGACTTTTCAGTTCTGCCCATAAACTTTCAATAGTATTTAGATCAGTGTTTTGTGATGGCTGCTCCGAAACACTGACTTTGTTTTTCTTCAGCTTCTTTGTAACCAGCTTGGCAGTATGCTTTGGGTTATTGTCCATTTGGAAGACCCATTTGTGTCCAAGCTTTCACTTTATGGCTGATATTGCATCAGTATTTCCACATAATGTTCTTTCCTCAAGATGCCATCTATTTTGTGAAGTACACCAGTCCCTCCTTCATCAAAACATTCCCACAACATACTGCTTCCAGCCATGTGTTTCACAGTTGGGCTGGTGTTCTCAGGCTTACAAGCTTTTTTATTCTCCAAGTGTGCGTGCACGCGCGTGTGTGTGTATTTATATGTGTGTGTGTGTGTGGTTCTAATTCGTAAAATCAGATAGCATGAGCTAAATGTCCACTGTTATGCTGACGACACTCAGGTAGGTAGATTGCAGGCATGTCTTGGATTGCAAATGTTCTGCTTCCAATTTCTAACAAAAATTGGAAGTAGAACATTTTTGGTTCTGGTCCAAATCGTCTTTGGACCAGAACCTCTGAAAAACAAACTGCTCAGTCACTTGATCTGGATGACATTAAGTGAATGTTAATCATTATATTAGTCTAAGGATTCTCATTAATTTGACTACATTTGACCGTTTCTTACAAGAAACAAGACACCATTCAGGAATGTAAGCAGGCTTTGTCCACCATGTTGATAAATTGTCAATTGCTCCACTGTGACTGTAGGATATGGACAAATCTACCCAGTCACCTTGCTTGGTAAAGTGCTCTGCATCATTTATGCGATGGTGGGCATTCCTCTCATGCTTCTGGTCCTTCTCGATGTGGGAGACTTCCTCGCGTTTGTGATGTCCAAAGCCTACAACTGCGCCCACAACCTCTTCAAGAAGTGGTTACGGTGGAGAACTTGCAGGAGAAGACCCTGGTCAAACCGGCGGACTCTGGACGACGGCACCTTTGTTTTCAGGCATGGTGGGGTGATTCGTCAACCTCTCGATATCCAGCAGGTGTTGAAATCTCAGGCAGATGTTCGACACCACTCTATTCATCTCCATAAAAACAAAGATATCTTTGAAAAGCTGCTGGCGAGAGATAATTTAATGATAAAAGATCCACTGCTCAGGTCCCTCTCCTGCCCTGAACTCGACCAGATGCCAAAACCACCTAGTGGATTTGCCATATGGGATTTCTCGGGGTTAGGGAATGTAATGGAAGACTTAGACGTTCCATTTTTACTAATTCTTTTCATTGTATTTGCATATATTTGCTTCGGAGGAATAATTCTACCACTGTGGGAACCTCAGATTGAAGGATTTGACTCTTACTACTTTTGCTTCATCACAGTTACTACAATTGGATTTGGTGACATCACACCTAAAGACCCCAAGTGCTTCTGGATAACCTCCGTTTTTACTGTTGTTGGCATGAGCATTATGTCCATGGCTTTCAAGCTAAGCCAAAACAGAATTGTTTCTTTTTATCAATACTGCATCCGGTTCATTGGCCGGGCAAATACTGATGTGGAAAATGTGGAAAAAAAGTAAGTCAAGATCTTCTGAATCAACTTTTGGGATTGTAGAATTTAGTATTTCCTGGATTTAAGCAATTATTTATTGTGTGTTTTTCATAAGAATGGTTAATTATGAAGTCGTGCATGTGGCAAACACTTTATCCAGTGAATGGCTGTCATGATTAAAGAGATTTTTCAAACATTTAAAGGGGTAGTATTATGTTTTACAGTCACGTAGTTTTCCACACAATCAAGTAACTGTTGCCTTCATTTCTTATAATGATGTATATATATATTAGTTTAATGACTTAAAATTGGGCCTCTGTCTCTTTAAAACCCCATGCTCTTTCTGAAACTCTGCCTTCAGGAAGTCATTACAACATGGCTTCTCTATTAACCCTTTAACAACGTTTTTACCAGTGTATCACTGAGGTGTAGCTCCTTTAATGAGCTCAGCAGAAGCACAGTTCCTCCTGGTGTTTGCCAACTGCTTCTGGCTAGTTTGAAGGAGCTGAGTAGGTGAGTTGTGTGAGAGAGGTGCTCTATGAGGCAGAAGCATGGAAGCTTGGAACCGCAACCGTGAGGTTCCAAGCTCACAGCTCGCCTGCCTTCATCGTAGAAGGCGGGAGAAGGAGATGAACCCTCCTGCTGTCTTAAGAGATGGGGTCATTTGTGCTTTTACAAGTCTTTTTCATGGTTTCTGATGGGACAACCCCCCTCCCCCAACTTCTCGCTGTCAGACCGTAATATTTGCCGACCTCCTCCTGAGCGTGTCAAAGCATCTCTCGTACATGCATGAGAGAATCATGTTGATACTCCCAGGTATGTTTTTGATGAGGGAATAAGATGATGTAAAGCTAAAAGACCATTTTTACATAATACTGACCCTATAAATACTCATCAGGATTATCCTGCAAGAAAGTGATTTGACAGCTTTATTTTTGAGTATTGCATGAGATGTTTATCCAAAAGATTTACTGCAGAATATGCAAAAAAAAAAAAGTCCATATATTTTCTTTACATGGAATTGATTGCAAATTATTTGTGCTTTGATTGTTGTATTTGTTCTTTGTAATTAAAGGCATACCATCCTCAACTTGAATCTGTAGCCGACTTCTTCTCATGCCAGAGGTCAGCTATGCATGGATTGTTATTTAAGTTTACATTTTTAAACGTGTAGCAGACAGCCACACATGAAACGCATAGAAAAACACATGGAAGCAAAACATAGAAGTAAACAGGCCCACATGGAGGGACAGTAGAACGACCAATGTACAGTGAGGTAAATTAACCAGGATGCCCATCAGCAGTCTCATTTTGTAGACTGCTGATGGGCAGTCTACAAAATGACTGCCCGTCAGGTTCTGTGTTGGGGTCAGAGGTCAAAGGGTGGCGCCATCACATAATTGATTATGTCACATTGAATAATTATGTGTAGTTATTCTCATGACTAATGAAGTCATGAGAAACATCAAGAATAACTCAGTTAAATTCTTAATTATCTGTCACACTAACATTATTACCAACAGCTCCCTCTGTCAGGTTCTGTGTTGTGCATTTCTTGGATGTGGGGAGATTCTGCTGTATCAAACCAAAGTCTCATTTGGGATAGTAATTTTAGTGCACAGCCAATTATTTGAAGACGAGAAGCAGAGGATGTGGATAAATATGTGAAACTGTCCAATTATTACATGCAGACTGCAGTAAGATAATCAGAATGATGGTTCAAAATAAAAAAGGCTTCATTCAGACGGTCCATAGGGGTTGGGGATGTGTTGTATGACTGGAACAAAGGTTACATTTTATTTATTAAAATCCACCATCACGTGTGGTTTGAATTTAACATTAAAAAGAAAAAAAAAAAAAACAATGACAGGATTGTACATTTTGTTTACTGAATAAATGTAAAGGATTCTGAGATCCTGAAACTTCAACGGGATAAAGACTCGTATCATACAGGCGAGGTGACACGGATGGAGAGCAATCTGGATCCTCAGGCTTCCATGTAGTGTCTGGAAAATGTTCCCAGATATGAGGTGAGTCCTGTAGCAGAACAGCTAAAGCACTAGGTAAATTAAATCCTAAAGGTCCTTCACATTTTTTTTTATTAATTCAGTTTATTCAGTTTAATCATTTCAACAGCTTGTTGACTTCCCTGCCTGAGGAAATAAGATGGATTTGTTTTATGCAGATGTCAAGAATCCATATGTTTTCCAAAGCAAGACCTCCTCTGGGATGCTCTGTGCCAGCCAAATGGAAGGGTCATTATGACACGACTGAGTGTGTGACCGACACTCTCACAACAGTGAAGTGTTGGGGTCAGAGGTCAGAGGGTGGCGCCATCACATAATTGATTATGTCACATTGAATAATTATCGTGTGTAGTTATTGAAACAAGAATTCCAGATATGAAACTATTGGCCTGAATGGGTTTTTAAAATGCACAATGACCTAAAGATTATTACTAACGAACAACAAAGGAAATGTTTTGAAGTGGCAACTGCAACTTCCTCACCTCTAAGTCCCATAGAAAATTTGAGGGCAAGGCTGAACATTTGAATGTGAGCAAACTGCCCCTAAAATCCTGATGGGATTAGGAGGAATGGGGCCGACCGCTGTTCTGAGAAATTTGTGGAGGGTTACCCAAGTCGTGGGGTTTCTAACGTAATTCGCCCAGATACTCAGGAAACGTATTCTTCTAAATTTGAGAAAAGTTGAAAAATGCCTAAAAATATCTGACATTATTTTTTGACTTTTTAGCACATTTTATACTTTTGGTAATCCTGACATAACACATGGTCACTTTGGTTGGATTAAAGGTCAGACAGACTATGCTTCTTTTTTAACATGATGAAACCATGCAAAGGGAAAACGGGAACATGTGAAGCTCACACAACGAGGTTCCTCAGGTTGCATGGACCGTCCTGCGAGTTAGCAGTGCTAAGCAGGTACTTTGCTGCCCTCTGTGGGAATGGATACGGTTAAACATATTAGGTTTTATTATCACCTAGAGCAAGTAGGAAAAGAAAAACATTGCCACATCCAGCTACACTGGATAATTTAATTCAGTTTGGTTTATATATCACAGATTCACAACAAAAGTCATCTCAAGGCATTTTTCATCCTTCACTTCTGTACTATATTGTGACCATTAATAGAGAGCATAAAATAGAGAAATGGCTTAAATTTAAATTGTCATGATTGCTTGGTTTGAGGAAAAATATCTTCATAAAAACACGTTTTCTAAGTTCTAATATAAAATGGCAGTCATAGTGTAGTGTACGTCTATTGTAGATCTGAAGAGGTCATGTTAAAGCTCTTGTGTGTTGCTGAAAATTCCTCAAGTTGAGATGGGATGGGGAAAAATTCAAGTAATAATCCCATAAAAATAAAATATTAGATATATTGTACTCAACTTTCTCTGAAATGACGTTCCGTCCAATACGCTGGCTGTTCGTTTAAAACATGGGTGTCCGGCTCCAGACCTGCCAGTTTTAAATGCATCTCTGCTCCAATGCAATTGATTCAGATGATCCAGCGACGTCATCAGCATGTTTAAAACTCTGTAGACGTTCTGCAAATGAACCATCATCTCATCCAGGTGTGTTGAACTAGCGAAAGAACTAAAACACACAGGACAAAGGTCCACGAGGACTGACTCTGAACACCACATGCAAGTGTGTTGTGTCTACAGCAAGAGCACCAGATGGTGCTGTTGTCAAGCAATAGTAGAGAGTATAAAGTGCATAAAGCCAACTTTTACACCACTAGGATTGTTTTTTTTTTCTAAAGATATCTATTACATAAACTGTAATAGAACATTTTTACTGCCAGTTTGAATTAAAATATGTAAATGCCAAAAGAAACAGTGAAAGATATGCTATTAGTTAGTGTTTGTTCCATCTGCCCATTCGTTTTCTAGCACACTCATCCTGGCAGGGTGACGAGGGCAGTGGTGTCTGTCTCCAGCAGCCATTGGACGACAGGCGGGAACACCATGGACAGGTCTCACCGTCCGTTGAAGGCCGTGTTTTGTTCTGTTTTCTGCAAAAAAAAAAAAAAAAAAAAAAAAAAAGGTCCAACCAAAACCTTAAGGGCAAAAACCTTTTAAATTGATTTTACTTTACAGGTGCGTCTTATAGAATTTTTTTGAAAAGTTTATTTATTTTAGTAATTACAACTAATGGAAACACAGCATTTAAGATGAGATTATTACAATGGACCAATTAAAATAAATAAACAGAAATGTAGGCTCAATAGAAAGTTTAATACATGCTTAAAGGTTATGATTTTCTAAAGGTACATTTGAATAATTTATTGGATATGACAGTTAAGTCTCCAAATCACCAAATGCACTAATCATGGCGAGGCTAAGAGGGACAGAAGACTCTAATCCTGACAGCAGTCGACCAGAAGCAGAAGGCCTTCGTAAGGAACAATGCAAACCGCTGTGCCAACATCATGGTCATAAAGTTCATTTGTTCATAAAAGTGTCATACTACTAACAGATTATATGGCAATCTTCTTTCTTACAAAAAAAATACAAACAGTGTTCTCAACAAAACACTGTGTCTTCACATCAGGTCTGGGCACTTTAATCTAAATATCAATACTATCAATACCAGGGTGAAGCTGATCAATACTTTAGCTTCCAGTCTCTCTTCCATATGTCCAGCAAATTACTAAACTTTGCTCAGAGTCAGTATTTAAAATGCCAACTATCAAGAGCCTACGTTTTTTTTCATTTTAGAGCAGGATTTTATTTTATTTTTTTAATCTTTACAATATTTGTTCTCATCATAACATCACCTTTCTTAACAGCACAATCTGTTTAGTTCCTCCTAAGTACAGCTCGACTCCAACACTGCGCCCAAACAGCACATCTCTGTTTTAGCTCTCTCAATTTTAGCATGCCGCTTAAAGACAATTCATACTGGAACTGAAAAAATAGGCATGATGTGTTCAAAGCTCAATGAGGTTTTTCTCTAGTCTGTGGAATCACTGGCGCCTTAGTTTATATGGCACTGGATGATCATTTTATTTTTATTGTTTTTATTGTACTGACTGTTTTTGTTTGTTTTTTTTTGGGGGGGGGTTTGTTTTTTACTTTTTATGGACCATATTTATGTCTGAATAAATAGGAATAAAAATGTTAATGTATGCCTCAAAACTTAAATATTACTATGGCTGAATACAATAAAATTTTTGTGTTAAGTGTTGAAGGAGAAAATAGTACGCCTGTTTACAATACATGCATATTACAGTGACAGTCAGGTGATAAACAATTTTGTGTAGTAAAAATGGAATTATTAAATTTTTCTCTATATTGTGTTGTATTGTAGTCAGTTAATAAAAATAACTTTCATTAACCCTAATTGCCCTGTATTTTATCAAAATTATTATCTTCTGACTGAACTCAAACCACCAAAATATTCAATGATAATGACAGAAGAGGAATGAAAGATTTGGTTTGTTATAAAAGAGTTCCTCTGTCTGCTACGTCACATCTACTTTTAGTGTAAACCATGTTAAAAAAAAAAAAAAAAAAAAAAACTTCTCATTTAGCATCTCTGCTTCTTCTGTGTCCAGAAAATGTTTATATTACAACATTAAATGTGAATATTCTCCAAGAAGCAGCTGCATTCTGGTTCGCTTTTCTTCAGCTAAAATTTAAAATTTATATTATGTTATTTATTTATTTATTTATTTATTTATTTATTTATTTATTTATCCACGGGGGCGGGAATTTGTGTTCCAGCGCATTTGACCTGATGTTGGGTGTAGAAACAGCAGCTTTCTGACGGCGTTTCAGCGCCGCGCCGCAGACGGACGCTGAGGGACTGCTCTCATCCCGGGCAGCGCTGCTGTTCAAACCCTGGCTTTGTGTTGTTGGTGGTGCTGCAGCATCTCAGCTCTGATCGCGTGAAGACAGGTCTGACGGGGACGTAAACATTAAGAGGGGGGTGACGTCAGCAGCAGCAGCTCCAGTCAGTAAAAAGACTTCACCTCCTCCACCTCCTCCTCCATCTGCGCTGCTGCCTGCTCCCCTGAGGTAGGACAGGAGTTCCTCTGAAGGCTCACAGTTTCATTCTAACCTAACACTATTTCTTTATTTTTCTTTATTTTTTTATTTTTTTATTTTTTTTAAAACTTTTCCCATCATTTATTCAGGCAGAGTTAAAGTCCTGCCGCCGCTCCGCTGGGACTAAAACACCATGGGGGGACTAGATGCGCTCCGTCAGTTCACGTTGATCAAATGGCTGAGAGAGGAGCGACAGTCCAGGAAACTGATTCTCTTCATTGTTTTCGTCGCTTTGCTCCTGGACAACATGTTGCTGACGGTGGTCGGTAGGTGCAACCAGGCGCCCCTGCATGAAACTTTTGCACTTTTCTCTCTTTTCTAACTTATGTTTTGTTGCCCCCTAAAATAATTTCTGATCTTCTTTTCTACATGACCGTATTTTAATCCTTAAGCACAGGCGTTGAAACTATAAGCTCTTCTGCGGCCACTTATCACCACCGTGTTGTATTTGTATATTTGTATATTTGTATGTTATTATTATTATTATTATTATTATTATTATTATTATTATTAAGATAATAAGCTACGATAGCAAAAAAAAATACGTTAAACAATTTTTGAGATTTTTAATGATTCAGTTGTGTTTTTATTTAGTTATTTTGTTTGTTGTTGTTGTTGTTGTTGTTGTTTGGTTGTGTTTGTGTTTCGGGCTGCAGGGATCCATTTTGACTTCATCTCTGTTCAACACAGACATGTCCTAAATCATTGTAGGACCTGGAACAGGCCTGATCATTTACATTAAAACCACAACTGTATCTTCTCACTTCTTCTTCCTTCCTTCCTTTTTTATTTTTATTTTTTTTACCAAGACTATCTGATTCTTTATAGGAGATTTTTGCGTCTGGACAGAAAACTTAAGAAAAGCGACCATGATCTGGCAAAAACACAGCAAACTTACTAACACAATTCAGACTGTTTCTCCAGGCTAATTTTTTTATTTTTATTTTTTTATTAATGTCATTTTTGCCTTCATGCACCATGCCAAATTTCAACTCCACAGAATATGTGTTCTGCACATTTGAAAAAAAAAAAAATATATATTATATATTTTGTGCCTCACAGTCGCCTTTTTTAAAAATCCACCAGGCACATCTCTGTAACCCAGTCCTACTGCAGCCGTTGCTTTGAGCCATGCCTTGTAGTGAAGGTAATGCAATTTCTGAATAGCTTCTGAGGGCGGAAAAAAGCGCATTTAAAGGGGATTTACTATGGAAGGAAAGCATTTAAATGTTAATGTCTTGAATATAAAACCTAAAGTATATGTTTAAAAATATATTTTTTCTTGCTTCTTTGCTATTTTTTGTAATTTTATTGTTAATCATTTGATTGAGTCACAATTTTAAAGCTTAGACTCTTAAAATTGTTCATAAATACTTGTTGTATACATGTCAGGCTTTTGTGCTGCTAACGTGGTCGCGGCTACTCGGTTCCGGCACCAAGAACATTTCCCTCCAAACGACATTCCTTTTGTCCTTTAGGCTTGCCAGCATGCCTAAGTGGGCCCCATATGGGGAAAAGGAGGGCAGACCAGATGGGTCCCATATGGGTTTGTCCGCGGGTTCCACGATGGCCCCACATGGGTTTGCCCATGTAGGGCCACAGCCCACATGGGCCCTACATAGGCCCTACATGGTGGTGGGCCCACATGGGTTTGCCTATTTAGGGCCAATGTAGGGCCCACGTAGACTGTGGCCATAGGGAGGGCAAACCCATGTGGGGCCATCGTGGAACCCGCGGACAAACCCATATGGGACCCATATGTCTGCCCACCTTTCCCCCATATGGGGCCCATCTAGGCATGCTGGCAGGGAGGCTGTTTGGCTCTTCGATCTTCAGTCTGATAAGTAATATTTGTCTTGAGATCTTCCGCCATCTTAGAACTCCAAAACTAAAAGCCACATGTCTAAGCAAAGATGTTCTGATCTTGTGTAAAATATTTCAGTGCGATGTCAGTCTGCCTGGATGTTAACCTGGGATGGTTTACGTTAAAATATCTCCTGGTCTTTTGAAAGCTGTGCATTCAGCAGCTGTTTGAAAGTGTTGGAAAGTAAACTAAAGATAAAGAGAGACGTTACTAGTCATGATCATTAAGTTAGGTAGACATATTAGAGAGTAAAATGTATTTATATAGCACCTATCAGGGAGATAGGCTTTACAAAGATGCAAACATAAAATCATAAAGACAAAAACTAACATAAAAGGTAGCAGCCTGTTATTATTACTTAAAGAAAAATGTTTTGTGATGCGTTAGAATAAAACTTTGACAGCTTTATTTGGATACTGATGTATATTAGTCCTGTTTCCCTGTGCCGCTGATGCGTTGCCTCTCTGTCCCTGTAGTTCCCATCATTCCCAGCTACCTGTACAACCTGGATGAGTCTGCGGATGTGGAGATAAGGAACGGCAGCCTATCGCCACAGGCTCCCTCCGGCTCTTTCCACGCTATTGTGTCTTTGTATGACAACAGCGTCAGGTTATCGGGCTCCAACTCCACCATCGGCACGGCTGACCCGGCCCGCCCCACCCCGGCCCACGCTCCGCTTCCACGCAACTCCTCCGACTGCCCTCAGTCCACCAGCAGGCTGCTCAACGAAAATGTCAAAGTTGGGATGTTGTTTGCTTCCAAGGCCACTGTGCAGCTGCTCACCAACCCCTTCATAGGGCCGCTGACTAACAGGTACGGCTCTGCTCTGCTTCGCTCTGTGAGTTACAGATCGAGCCGTTCCTACGTTGAGCTAAATGTCGACATGCGCCTGAGTGAACAGCTTCTTAGGGATTATGCTTCGTACCACTTTTATACACTTTGCCTTCATGTTTTAAGACCCCAAAGACAGAAAGTTATCTTCTTTAGCCAATTTAATAATGAAACAATCACTGACTAATATTGATAACAATGATTCAAATTTGACCCTTTTTGTTGGATTCCAA
Source organism: Poecilia formosa (assembly GCF_000485575.1). Classification (NCBI taxonomy): domain Eukaryota; kingdom Metazoa; phylum Chordata; class Actinopteri; order Cyprinodontiformes; family Poeciliidae; genus Poecilia; species Poecilia formosa. The sequence continues at coordinate 100,708 of NW_006800279.1, forward strand.
ATTGGGTCAAATCTAGAATCTGTAACCTTCTGCTAATTTTGAAACTTCAAAACAGATTTCATCTGAAAAACTATTTTTGTTTCACAAAATGAAGACTCTGACGGTCTTCCCAAACTGTTTTCATTCACGGTTAAGATCAGAATTATTATTCCCGCCGATGAAATTACAGAGCGCTCTCAATAATTCAGTTCCTAGCCAAAAGATTTCCCATGAATGTTTGAAACATGGCGATGTGATTTGGAAGTCTGTTCTTTGGTCCAAAGAGACCAAACCTGAGCTCTTTGGGCACAAACAGCGATACTTTTGTTTGGAGAAGGAAGAGAGGAGTCTTCAACCGTAAAACCATAGTTCACAATGTTAACGGTGGTGGAAGCATCGAGCTGCGATGATTTGTCATGGAGTATGAAGAGACGTGGGTCAGCGAGGCTACTGTCAGATGTACGACAGAGAGGCCACGCGATTGGCCATCAAATGTCAGGAGGCGTAACGATGTTGGCCTCTCCAATGTTTCAGTTTTTGGTCAGAACATCTATAAAACATACTGATCAAACTGGTGGAGGTTTTCCTCTTAATGTTTTGGAAGCAGTATGAGTAGGTGCAGTACTAAACATGGCCACGTCCATGGAAACAGTGAGAATATGAGTTTCGGTCAGAGGCTGTAGTTGTTCCTAATGTACAGCAGAGAGATGCTGCCTCAGAAACGTTCACATTTTTAATGCAGATAGGTGGACTTTATGTTTATTTAGTTCTAATCATTTATCTATTACCTGTCAGGTATTTATTATTTAATGTTTTTTTAAAATTATTAATACTGAGTACGGAGGTCCCATTTCCAATGCAGTTAGAAAAATATAATAAGTGGTAAAGTAAAAACTAATTTGATCAATAATCAAGATTTTTCTGCAGGCTCCTCTAAAATAAATAGAACCTCTGAAATTAAGTAATGAGTAGCATATCATCTAAATATAAACTTGTGAGGGTTTTTGTTTAAATGTGCGCACTTTACTAGAATGTCATTAACATATATTAAGTTCACTTTTTATATATTTGTAGTAAAATCTTAGACTGGTCATTGTTTTGTTTGATTTATTTAGTAGTAATGGAGAGAGCTCATTCCAAAACTACTGAAATAAATGATTTAAATACAACCACTTTGTATCTCCAGTCATAAACTGAAAAGTTTTTAGTTTTGTTGTCAGGGTGATAAAAACCCGGTGGAAATAAGAGTAATCATTTCTGCGTAATAATTTAATCCAACAATCTAGTTGCATTTTGCTGTAATCTTATAGTACGTACACTATTACCTTTCGGTTTTCTGCTCACTGTTTAGTTTTATATATTTTCGATCGATTCTATGTGTTTTGTTTCCTTAATTCACTGTATGGTTTTAATCATTTTTAATTCTAACGTTTGTGTTTTTGAAGTGTCGCTGTCTGAATCGTTTGCAGCATTTCGTTCGCATGCTGTCGATTTTTTGAATGACAAAGTGTCAAGTATCAAATGAGCATGTGAGCAAGCTGACTCAATAAGAATCAATTTATTTTTAATAGGAATTTGGATGTAACATTCTTAGCTATTAATTTAGATAGAGTTAAAAAAAAAACATATTGAAAATCTATGCACAGATGGATAAACTTACTTGGCCTGTTTGGTTTAAAAACTCCTCAACTTGATTCGTTTAGTCAGAACTTTCTTCAGATGTTATGGGAACCTAATGTGATTTTGCAACAAACTCTACAGAGGAAACACTGGAAGAGAAAAATATCTGACATGAACCAGACTGGATGGAGCTGCAGCACTGAGACACTTCTTACACATCACAGGCTTCCTGTCAGAAACGGCAGAAATTGTGAATTAAATTTCCCGTTGTGTTTTTAAAATGGAAAGCATAATTGCATGTATGGTCTTATCTATGACAATGTCTAACAAATAAAATAATAATAATAATAATAATAATAATAAAAAACAGACTCCCCTTAGGGGGTTTTGATGAAATGGTAAATGACAGTTTGATGAGGAGTTTTTTGTGGATAAAGATTCATAACGACAGATCTAAAACCACTGGCTCAAACAGAGCAGAATTCCTGATTACGGAGGTTTGGATGTGTGTGCATGTTTACATTTGCCTGGTTTTCCCCAGATGACTACAGTGTGAGGGAACTGCTCAGATTTCAAACCAACAGGAGTGTGACAGATAGAATAAGAAGAAAAAGAAGAAGAAGAAGAAGAAGAAGAAGAAG